>NW_027657137.1:0-40268 GCF_964235325.1 Thermobia domestica | reverse complement strand
TGTGCCCATTAAGATAAAAGCGCTTCTTCTGTCGGAAATACCATTGAGACTTAAAATACGGTTTCCCGAGAAATACACCATGCATAGAGTTTCATAGTAACGTCAATCAAGTTTGATATTTATCAGTTCTTTGTGTGTAGATGTATTTTAAAAGCCTTTTTATTATATTAGAATCATTAGACTTCCTTCAAGTTTAGTGATTACATCCTAGTCTTGCGATATTTGGGGAGTTTGAACTATTAGTTACTACCAAGATTTGTTGGTACTACCATGGAAATTTTCCAGAAACTGTCTGTTTAAGAAAGACACCGATATGTTCATACATTGTCACTCCAAGACACAAGGAAAATAGAAAACCACCTGCACATTCTACCACTTCTACTCCTTTTATTTGCAGGGACATTAACCTCTTTAGAACAATACCGTAGAATAGTATGTCAAAGCAAACTGGTGCTTTCGAAGGTTCCACATCTGTCTTGTTTGTTCTAAGTATGAAGTAGTATTGCAAAATACAATACTCGCTATGGCGACTGTAACATTCCAACTTTTTTGAAGAATTTAAGGAGAAAATTGAATTGTCACAAAAAAGAAAAAGAAAAATGAAAAATTTGGAGGAGTAAAGTTGGCAACCATGTAGATGACTTGATGAAATATTAATTTGTAATATATTTTATATTAGTTGTTTTTTTTTTTTTTTTTTTTATAGGTAAACGTGTAGCTAATGCATAATTGATAGATAGAACTATTGCCTGTAAATAGGTTTAAATTCACTGATGGATATTTGTGCTTTACTTTTGTGACTTGCTAGGAGACGTTCGTGTTGTTCCTCAAAGAGAGCGTGATCGCTGATCTTTTCGGGCTAGCGAACTCACTCTCTAGTCGTCGTGGTGTGTAGATCGTGTCTGTGTGACGTGGTAACATTGGCGGATTAAACCAAAAGTCTTAGGGGGGGGCTCTTTATTATAGAGTGATATATATTTCCCGAAATTCACCCCCCCCCCAAAAAAAAAGAAAAGTAAAACGGATTCAGGAAAAGAGGGTGAAAGATATAATTGCTACATAATTTTCACCACAATGCCCCCTCCCCGAAACAGATATTCCGCCTTATGCAGAGTCATTTTGACGTTTTGAGTAGCGTCATACTAAAAGCTTTACTACTCCAGGGAACATATTAGTCGAACTCTTTAGTATGGCACTCATCACGCGTCAGAACGATTCAGTATAAGGCCCATTCTGTCTACAGGCCTGGTTGTAGCTATGCTTTACTAAATATTTCGCTAGAAAAAATATCAGGTTAAGCATATTTTATAACGCTCATAATGTTTCTGTATTTTAGTAAAATGAATTCAACAAAAGGACAAAAGAACTTACAAGTTAAACGCAAAACACGCTTTTCGGCGAATACCACACAAAGCGTATTTATCGATATAATGTCGCGATCTACGACAATGTCCCTATGACATTTAAAAGTGCTCGTCCATTCAGCCGCTTTTCACCAAAACGAGATCGCAACCACGTTTTCAGTCGGTGCAATGTGGATTAAGATCGTTCTGCACTGGCCACGCTCGAATGCAGGGTTACAAGTTGAGTTGATGTTGAGTTAAACGTCCCTTTCAGCAGCGAGGCTATATGAGACCTACTGAACGTGGAATCCGTACCACAGGGTTACAAGTATGCGCAGCAGTTTTCGAATAGTCACGTGAAGTCGAATAGTCTTCGTCGCTGGTGGTCAAGGCCTCCAACGCAGTCCGTGATAGAGTTCTACCTTTTTCTTTAATTATCTTCCATTTACAAGTGCAGATTGCAAATTCAGAACTAAAGAGGGAAAACATCATTTTTTTCTTGAGTTCCGATAGTTTTGTAAAACCTTTCTGCTAGAACGTGGAAGTTGTTGCTCAGAGTTTAGTCAGTTGCGCGTGCTGGCAATAGAATGTTGATTCCGTATACATTTAAAACTTCCTGCGCAAGACGAGTTTTGAGGTCTTCTACAACCGACTCTATCAACGGAATGTAGACAGTTCTTCGGTAGTAAGATGCCGTGTCATCTGACCTGAAGTTCGTACGATGTGTTGTCTTTGGGTGAGATGAGGAGTTTGAATCTGCACGTCGACACTGGTAACCATTCTGGGTATTGCTTCAAAAGTTGCCTTGAATTCTTTGCTGTTTGAACGCTTCTTGTTTAATGTTGCGATAATGTCCTGAATGGTATCTGACGTTGCGTTCATGTCTAAATTTGTCTTCTGCAAAAGTCGATTGAGGGGAGGGTTATCGTGAGAACACCCTGAAGACACGTAATAGTTACGATAAACTCGCTGTCGTGCATGGCAGAAGAAAGTGTCCATGCTTTGGCTGCTTTATCTAACTCGGATCACTTGGAACACACTGTAGAACCTCATTTATTTATTGAAATTGCACGTGAAATTGTAACACCGCGTCGTTCCATTCAACCCATCTCGTTTCAAACAATGTTTCCAACTGGCCACTAACCATAAGCTTAAGTACAGTATTACGTTTTGACGATGCGGTGAAAACGTAATGATCTCTTTCGTTGTTCCCAGACAGTTCCTCATGCACTGTACTGACGACGACCTGAAGATGGACAAGAGGCTGTGACTGTAATACGAACAGTGCAGCGCGTTTGAAGCCTTCTTCTGGATCTCCTGCACTGCCCGGCGACTTTGAGAGGTCCGTACGGCGCAAACATCTGTACCAATACCAACTCAGTTTTACGGGTCGAGTGAGAAATCTTGTAGTAAGGATAGAACAATTTTTCCAATTTTCCCTCCAGTCAGTGAGAGTTCGGGCGGTTTTGCGTCTTCGGATTCCGAGCTCGAACCAATGTCCTCACCTTTCAGCTCTGCTGATCGAGGATCAATGAAACCGAAGCAGTCTTCTCTTATTTCACCCATGTATTCGTACCTTAGAATCAAAGACAGCTGAGATGTGTGCGAAACGACCGTAGTCTCATCAAACATAATAGAATAAAACTGATCCTCTCGCACTCGATTGACAATTTTACAAACGTGATTTCTCATCCTCAACCCTCAATGAGGGCATTTTGTGTGGTTTTATTGGCAAAAATGGTCCTTTTCGATGCTTTCTTCCATTGTTTCAAGAGATCGTCACTACAAGCCATTCTAAATTTGAGCAATTCTTGAAAATTGCCCTCGTTGAACTTAGTTTCTGCACTGTCACCATCTGAGGTCCAATTATCCGCACACGCACCGTCCTTGTGCAAAGGCGCCGATCCTGGGGGCCGACCCCCAAATCTCATGTGGGCCTCTATATTGTATTTATGAATATACAATATTTGACATAATTTGAATGCAATTTGTCTTAAAATCCTCATATATATATACATTCTGCATCTGAATGGTCCCCCAAATTTACGGAGAAATCGGCGCCCTTGTCCGTGTGGTCTTGAAAAGCAATGCCTTGCCTTCCAAGGAATATCACATTTCCCAACATTAATTTCAGTTTGTCGCGATTTTGGATGACTTGTCTTCTTGACGAGTTGATTTGATTCTCGACTGATTTCACTGGTTCCCAGTAGTTTTTCAGAACGCTTTTCCGACCTCAAGAGCGTTAATGTGATATTGTGCATTGTTGTGAGTTTCTAAAATACCGTAGAAAGTAGCGAATTTCTTCAAAGATTTAATCTCAAGAGTTTGGAGAGGCATGTTTCTTCGATAGCCCCCCCCCCAAAAAAAAAAAACCCGTTGCAAAAAGTGAGCAATATTTACAAAAAAGATCCCTCTCTTTATGGGAAAGAACCAGCCATGGATAGTTTTCCAGATGCTCTGGCCTCAAGTAACATCGTCCTTCTTCCTGAGATTTATCTGATATTATGACTCGAATTATCGTTAGCGTAAACGCGGCATGCTAAACGGAGACTATTTTTAAATAGAATTTAAAGAATTAACCCTCTTTTGAAATAATGCAAGAATGATCCCAAACTTTCGTTCGTGTGGCGATAAGCTACGAGCGGCAGTGTGTGTAATTTTAATATTTTAGAGGGCTCTTGGGGGGGGGGCGATCGCCCCCCTCGCCCCCTCCTTTAATCCGCCCCTGCGTGGTAATCTTCGTGGATATCATGTCGGCTTTCGGAGTATGGTTAATTTTTTAAAATTTTTGTGTGGCTTTTATTGGAAGAAATTAATTTCAGTCGTGGTTTGATTTGCCTTCTCTAGAGCGAAATTTATTTCGTTTTGAGTGTTTTGTTGTTTCACCAAATCTTCTGTTAAGAGACTAGGCTGCGCCTCCATTGCTTCCGAATGCGATTGCGAATGCGAATGCGAATTTCCCAGCATGTGTAAATAAATTGGAGTGCCTCGACTAGTTCCGACCTGCGAATTGCGAAAACCGACGAAAAGATGCGAATGCGAATGATCCCAACATGCTGGGATTGTTCGTCCGAATTCGTGCGAATGGAGAGTCGTCTGCAGAAAAATTGAGCGCTACGTGAGAGAAGAAAGTTTGTTTTGCGTGAAAGTAGACGACGTTGCGAGATACGGAGATAAAAATAAAAATTAAAATGGAAATAGATGTTGATGTTTTAATAAATTGTGTTTTTGATAAAGTTCCATTGTGGATCCAAGCTCATCCAGATTACCGCAAACGACACGTCGTGAACAAATTATGGGTAGATGTAAGTAAAGAACTTGGAGTGGAAGGTATGTATAATTTTCTTTGTTTTCTCTTTAAAATGTGAAGATTTAATTAATACACGAACCGCAACTTTTTATTTAATTTATATTTCCTCTTTGTTCCTCAAATAATGATTTTATGAATACATGAAATTATTGACTAATATTTTTGAAATAGCAAAAACGGGTTTTTTTACTCATGGAGAAAATTTTCTTAGAAAGTTGGTTAATTTTGCAATCTCGAATTTTATTTAGTTAATTTATTTTAAAGTGAAAATAGCGGTTATCACAGAAGCATAATAATAACAGGAGCGACATTCACCCTATTTTGCACACAAAGGAAATTATTAGATATAATAATAATAATAATAATAATAATAATAATAATAATAATAATAATAATAATAATAATAATAATAATTATTATTATTATTATTATTATTATTATTATTATTATTATTATTATTATTATTATTATTATTATTATTATTATTAGACTATTATTATTATTATTGCTCTGAAAACTTTAAGATATGAATTTTCAAGCAAAAATATTTCAAATTGAAGGTTTGAAAGATATATTGCAACTTGATTCGCATTCACAAAACTTCGGATGTAGTAGAGGCACATGAATTCGCAGTTCGCATTCGCATTCGCGTTCGCAGTCGCATTCGGGTGCAATGAAGGCGCGGCCTAATGTGACGGAATATACGTACTGTGACTGTGAGTGAATGGGAAAAAGTTGGGCAAATTCGCTGTATTTAGAGCCAGTTTCAATCAGGGGCGGATCCAGCGGGGGGCGATCGGGGCGGTCGCCCCCCCCCCAGAAGAGCAGACTTTCTTATTTTATATATATAAATAAAACCCATCCCAAAGTTTGGAACCCTTAAAAGTAGCAGTATGACAACCCACCCCTGAAGTCGGTCCTGGATCCGCCCCTGGTTTCAATACTAGTGTTCAATATTGAATTAATTCAGTGCTGTGAATCGGTGATAAGTTTTACAGTGATATTTAATCATTATCTCTCTTCTAAATTGTGAAAATTTCGAGTTTAAAAAGAATCCAGTTGGCCCTTCTGGGGAGGATATGTAAATGTCCCCATTGGAAAGTGTCTTTTGAACCTTTGTCTGGATGAATTGTCAGTTTATTGATATATATATTATTTTATTAGTTAACAAATTATTGAATAGATTTGCATTCTATTGTGAATTTAAGATTAATATGACTTTTTGTTTAAGGAAATCGAAGTTTACATGTGAAAGTAAGCAAGTTTATTTTAAAATCTTCCTTTTCTGCCATTCGATTAATAACAGTATTTGTTTTAATGTTAGTTATTCAACTTTTGGTCTTTAGATAATTTACGCAATTAATTTTTGGAATATCAAGTGAAATACTAGCACTAAATTAACGAAATTTGCAATTTGAAGGTGTGAGGTTATATTTAAATGACTCACAGACTGATGACCTATCGGATTTCATCAGGAAAGGTAACGGAATGATTTACTTCAAAAAACGTGAGTTTTGACATTTATGTTAATCTCAGTAGGTTAGTCGGGTAAAACTGACCTCTTTGGTCGAGCTTCTGATTGGTCGTTTGGAGTATATTATTAATTCTCCGACTTTGGTTTCATACAATTTTTTGCTATTTGATGGTCTGAACTCGCTTACATTATCCCAGGGTCGTTCTCGAAAATTTGCGCGTCGTAAAAAATCGTGAATCTAAAATTATCAATCTTTCATCGAATCTGATCCAATATTTCAGAAATTAATTTGTATTTTTGTTACAGCTGATAGAAAGGTTTCGTTTATTTTTATTTCGTTTATGTTATTAAAAAAGAAATTACAATTTAATGCGAAAAATAATGAGAGTCATATGTCCAGCAGTTGAATTTAATAGCACTTGATTTTTGAAGGATATTTAGAAGTTCTTGAACGATTATTATTAAATTTACGTAATTTAATTGCAATTGAGTTTATATCATTTTAAGAAAGTAAATTAAATTGAATTTGAATAAAGCGATTTGATGGAATTTTGTATTGGGTAGAATATTTTATTCTCCACTATAGATTCAAGGATTTGTGATACTAAATGAAAAGAATTGAATTAGTAACTGAAATTTGTTTGGATAAGAAAGGGATTTGATTAGTAACTGTAATTTGTATTGAAAGAATAAAAACTTTAAAATTGTTTAATTGGAATTCCGCGAATTTGGACTCAAACCACTCGAGATTTTGAATTAAGAATATTCTAACTAAATTATTGAGTTTGAAAGAAATTTAAATTAAATTAAATTTGATGGTTCCACAAGTTCTTCCTATTAATGATTATTTGGATTGCTTTTTAATAATTTATTTTATGTTTGTATTGTGTATTTGCAACAACCTAAAGTTTTGTTGGGAAATACACATTCATCATATTGTTATAATAAAGTTGTTATTGAAAGAGGACTTGATGTGTTTGATTTGTTTATTATGTTTAATATGTTTGATTTACCCTAATAATGATTGATATGAAATATTGGATGAGGTATTTTGGTTCATTTTGTGTGATCTCTCTTGACGTGACGCGTTTGATTTGCTGTGTTGATCGGATGTGGTCTGCACACCCAAGTCCTCTCTGTCGGATCTGAATGATTGGAAATCAAAGCTGACAGTTGGCTTTATAATAATAATATTTTTTTAAATATTAAGTTTAACTCTCGGTTTGGATTTCTTGATCTGTGATTAGACGGAAGGGGACGTTACACGACCCATGTTAAAACCATAGACCGTAATATCCAACACGTCCAGTTTGAATACAGGGACAAAGGTCGAAATTAAACTTATTCTTAGGAGGGTGAATTCATATCGAAAGACAATTTCTCGCTATTTCTTACTGTTTTTGGTCTATAGAGATCAAGATTTAAAGTGCAAATGGTAGTGGATTGTCACCACTTCCGGTGTGAATTCAGCAACAAAGGCCAGTTAGCTGTCTCTTACCATTATTGCTCTATGAAGATTAATATTGAAACTGAAAATAGTAGGAAATCTGCATCACTTCCAGTTGCAATGTCATGGATGGAACCTTTTCTTGCAATCTGAATCCATATTTCAAAATTGCTTCTCACCATTACCTAATTACCAATTACCAATGTTTCACTATGATAATCAGAGATGAAACCGGAAATTCGAGACTGCATCTCTTAGGACTGAATGCACCTCAAATAAGTATCTATTACCGTTTGTGTTTTATGAAGAACAATACTGAAACCGGAAGTGGTGGTGAATTTTACTACTTCCATTTGTAGTAGAGCAATCTAGATAGAGATGGAATCTATTCTTGGAATTCTGAATCAATTTAAAACAATGTAGCTCATTCCCATCCTCACTGAAACTTGAATGTATGGTGTTGAGTTTGAGAGGCTCGATTTCCAGTAAATATGTTACCATGAGGTTAAGTGAACGTGAAGTCGGATTTTTGTAAAGCGACATGGAGGGAGCATCAGATTGGCGATGCAGGGTCAGGTCGAGTGAGCGTGATGTCTAAACGATGTTTTGAGCGTGATCTCGGATTGATGTGTCGTAAGCGTGGGGTTGAATGAGATTGGACCAAGTTGGCCCCCTACATAGATCTAATCTTTAGAGAAACGTTTATCAGTGCCAAGAAATTTTAGAATAACAGAAGGTAATTTATGTCCAGATCAAGGTCAAAGTCTGTCCTACTAGATGGCAAAAATGTCATCACGAGAAATGCTACCAACTTGTTGCGGAATAAAATTTATCGTTTTACGTTCCATAATAATGCTCTGAGGTTACAGAAGACAGTGATGATGAGAATGAATAAAATTCTACAATCAAGAAGGAAGGAGGAAACGAGGAACCCGAGAACATCCATCCACACACTATTTGTCCATGAACCAAGGAACCCACGAACGCGAAGGGAGCACTCTACCGCTGGTCTATTATGATTCAAGTTGTTGCGAGTAACAAAACCGAACTATGTTACTCAAAGACATTCCTGGTAATAAAAGAATTCCTTTTTAAGTGTGTGGTCAAAGACATAACTTAGGAACAATTGAGAAATTGAAAAATACCGTACTTTTTATGAGCAATAGCAATTAATCTCTTGTGATAGACTGCTAAGATGTATTCAATTAAACTATATTATATAGTTTATTTACATTATACATTCATACTAACCGAAATACGTGTTCTTCGGACGAGACGAGTAGTTCTATGGAAAAGGCATATTTCCACATTTCCCTTACGCTACGCATTTGAATCATAGTAGAAAAACAGTGTAACCCAAGTGGAGGGTATGTAGAAAAATACATTTCAGACTGTACAGTCATTATTCTTTGCGAAAAATGTAAACGCCTTTCCTCCTCTAACATGCGCATTTGAATAAAAGGAAACTGATAAAATCATATGTCGACTTATGTACTAACTATGTATAACTAGGTACAAAATTTCGTTTTAAACTATTATAACGTTTCCTTATTTTCGCCATTTTATATATTTAAAAAGGGAAGTTCGAACGTTTTAGAAAGTGTCCAGTTGCCTCTTTCAGAAACGGAATTTCTGAAAATGATCGGAAATCATCAAACAATATTTAGTAAGGAGCTCATATGTCGTACAACGGTAAGAATGTAAAAATTTCTCCCCTTCTCCACCCCGTTAGAAGCTGAATTTTCGAATACTTTTGGACACACAACCACTTATTTTTAATGAGTTTTATATAGAGTTTCATCTCCCTCACACCAGAGGCTCTATTTTTGGTGTATCTTTTTAACTCCCTCTCCCCCTTAGTGTATGTAGTTCATGAAAGTGACAAGATATGTACCTGGCTTTGCAAATCCATTTGAAATGATTCGTTCGTTTCTAGCGATGATGAGACAGACATCGTCGATTTTATTTTTTATAATAGCTGAATATATCTATTCTTCACATGGCGGCTGTATTTGGAAGTCAACGCCTGTGGAAGTATCACCATTCATTTCAGCGACCGCGAAAACTATGAATATGATACTAATATCGTTCATTTTGGGCTATTTTTACATGTTTCAGTATCTCTTCCCCCTACCCCCCGCTGACGCCAGGCCCGAATACAATGGTAGCTGAATTTGCAGATCATCGCTAATGAAAATGTCACTATTGACCTTAGCGACCGCAGAAACTATGGATTTGACACTAATATTGGTCATTTTGGATTACTTTTACATGTCTCGGTATCCCCCGGGTGACCCCCGACCCGCAACCGACTAGGGTGAATTTCTAAGTTAATGCGATCGATGCTTCACCATTGATCTAAGCGACCGCGAAAACTACGAATTAACACTAATATCAGTCATTTTCTACTACTTTTATATGTCCCGGTAAGCGCCCCCCTGAGACCCCTCGGTTCGAATTTTAACAAAAACGTTTCATCTTGGTCTGGGACTTGGACCAAGGTATCCGTGACCAAAATTTTTGTAACTCTCGGTCAACTTACCCGGTCCCCAGGCCGGTCCCGGTAAACGTCCCCTGAGATCCCCCTGGTTCGAAATTTGTAAAAAGCGCTTCGTCTTAATCTGGGGCCTGGACCAAGGTACCCGTGACCAAATTTTGGTAACTCTCGGTGCACTCGTCTGGTCCTCAGACAAACACACCAACAAATTCTTGATTTTATTTATATTAGATTGAGAAACTGTAAAAATTGCACCTTTCTCCCTTAGAAGTGGAATTTTTGAAAATCTTCTTTAGTTTAATGGCCCACGATTATGTCTTTTAGGCCAAGGGAGGCTGATGATCAGAACAAATGAATGATTATGAAACTATTGGTAGAATGAGAATATGTGAGGAAACGGGAGCACCTCCAGAAAACTCACGGACCCTACGCACCAAAGATAAGTGCTGTAATACTGAGCCACCGTTAGCCTTTGGAATTTCCGAACATTTTGGGTATGTGCCCACATATCTTCAATAAAGAATTTAAGTTTCATATTCCTAATATTAGGGGTCTAATAGCATACTCTTTTTGACGTATGTGTTAAACAGTTTTCCTCCCTTGCGTTTTTAACAACTTGACATAATTGCAATTGAAGGCAATGGGGTGTTTATAAGTGAAGCTCCACAAAACAGCAGTGTGTATTTTATGCCCATAGAACACTGAGACACTAGTTGTCCACTGTTCTTTATGGTTCTAAATCCTTTTATGATGGACCATTCACGTTAATAAACATTAAATCATTAAGCTTCCTCTTTCCATTTATGGCCTTAAACTGTTCTTAATTATTCCCCCATATAAAATAAAAAAAATGACTGGCAGGTAAAATTAGAAATACAAATGTTAAATACAAGATATCCACTATACTCGCACTTATACCTAGTCGCCTTGCAGCCTGCTGCTCGGGAAGTTTCGAGCCCTGGATAGAGAAGTTACCAACTTCTACTACTTTATATAATAATACATAGATATAGATCTCGCAAGATATAGATCGGAAAAGAAGCACTCCATTATTCTTCACTGATTTTTTTAAAAACATGCATTCAGGATGAATTTAAAGCCCCAGAAACATAATCCATAGTCCATCAAAATCGAATATTTTACGAAAGTTCTCGTGGAACATGTTTAAGTATAACATATCCCGTTATTCGTTATTAACTTTAACATCATGCAATGGGAATCATTAAACAGTCTTAAAGAATTAAAAGTACAGAATGAAGAAATGTACCATATTTCTTCAAAGTGAAATTGTATTTTTTTAAATGAAAATTATCGTGAAACATATTTTCATTGTAATTTAGGAGCTACTCTTATATTTTTAGAGACTTTCACCTCAAATAGTGGGAAGACTGATAAGCATCAAAGAAAATATGCGCGCCATACTGCATCAGAACAGACTCCTTTGTCATTTGTCATAATTAGAAGAATTTGGCGAGAATTATTAGAAATTTTTATCATATAATTTAAATGAGGAAGCTTCGAAATTTGAGGGGAGATTACCTACTTTCGGTTTTATCCACTTGTCTTTGCAATAAACCGATCGGAATTTTATTGACGCCTTAAAATACTTGATACAATGTTTTATCAAAATCAAATAATTTTTACATATTTTATACTGGAGCGGAATGGATTTTACTGCTTTTAAAATTCTTATTACTGGGGAATGTAGACCCAAAAAGGGTTGTTGTAGAAAGTTGGAGAAAGATACGAAATTTCATAACACTTGAATAAGGTTTACGGGGTTGAACGGCCACACACAAATGTTGTTTGAGTAGGAAGATACAAGTTTTAAAAGTTTACTTAAAATAAAACTATATATAGTCTACTCGTGCGGAACATGCCAGATGCTGGATACTTTCCCAACTTCCTTGTCAAAATCTCAGAACAACATAAGAAAAAATTAAATGAAATCTTTGAGTTTAACGTCCCACGATTATGTTCGTTAGGCTAAGGGAGACGATGATTAAAGCAAGTGGATGATAATAGAAGAATTGGTGGAATGAAAAGTGGGACAAAACGGGAATACCCTGAGAAAAACCCACGGACACGATCTTGTCCACCACAAACTTACTTGGCCGGGGATCGAAACAATAAGGTCCCCACGCACCAGAGGAAGCGCTCTGCCACTGAGCCACCGTGCCTCACAACAAAAACAAAAAATTAGAAGTTACTAGGAAACATTTTAAGAAGCAATACCTTACAAAGGTAAAAATCATTGCCCGATGATTATCTAATAGGACCAGAATAGACTGATATGTCCCTCTCCATGAGCATAATAGACTGATATGTACCTCTCCTTTATGATCTTTTTAAAACCATATCCGTTATCCGGATATTATCCTTTTTCCGTCATCCGGATATTATCAGCTATCCGAATATTCTATTATCTGAATATTATCCGTTATCTGAATTTTATCCATCATCCGGATAAACCCAATCTCCGGATATTATCCGTCATCCGGATAAATCGATTTCCTGATATATCCGCTATCCGAATATTATCCGTTATCCGTCATCCGTATATCATCCGTTATCCGGATATTATCCGTTATCCGTCATCCGTTATCCGGATATTATTTGTTATTTGTCATCCGGATATCATCCATTATACTAACGTAGTGTACGCAGACTTGTAAACTTGGACCTCTTGAGGTTCACTAGGTAACGTCATTTCCGTAAATAAGCGTACTTCGAAATCGCACTTGTATTTTTCAGACACGGCCTTTGTGCAGTAGGGTGGAGCGTTTTGCACTTTTGTTGGAAATTCAATGACAGCTAGTGCAGAAAAGGTGCCATTAGTTGCACCGACCTTATTGATTTTTTTGGATTTTTTGTGCAACCCCTTACCCTGCTCCAACGGACTTAAAATTTTTTAAGAGTTTGGTTAGGCAACACGCACAACACCAATGACAAAGAAGCTACTTATGGTCGTTTTTAGTTACCTGATAGCTATAATACAATTATTTTATTAAAAGAAACGTGTAGCAATGCCAGTAATCAATTTTAAAATGTTTATGTGTCAAAGTACAGACCAATTAGCTCAGTTGGAATTAATGTCCAGATTTTGTTTGGAATGCCGCGTTAACGATGATTATAGGCATAGCTCTTGACATAACACTATTTGTTTTTGGCAGCTCTTCGCTTGTTATGTACACCGACAGCAAATGTCATCTAGCGGCAGGCTACATAACATCGTGGTTGGTTACTTTGGCCACGCTCTTCGAGCATCGTCGCAAAGTCCGGCTCCGTCCAAAAGATTCGCACACCTCCCGGTCGCCTCGTTGGCTCCAGAACCTACGCCGACGTTTCTAGAATATTCTCGCTCGAAGTTCCGCGGTGGTATAAATATTGCGTACTTCGGCCAACCAATCCAACAGGCCAGTTTATTGCAGCTTAAGCTTTAACGGTTTTAGTTCGCTTCTGTTTCTGTTAAGGCAGAGATATTGTACATTGTACCTAAAGTTACAGTCTTCTTGGTGCGATACGATTCAGAGACATTTTGTATACTTTGTTTTCCAAGTTCGGAAGCAATGGAAAGCTTGATGAAGAAAAAGCCTCATAGCAGACCAACGCAGGAAAGTATGAAACGAGGCTTATTTGTCACTCCAAGTGAAATGAGTGAAGTGCAGTTTCCCACTTACGCTTGTTTCGAAGTGGTTTAAGTGGTGACGAAAGCGTAACTAAATTACCAGTCACTGACATTTGTAAACTAGTTGGACAAAGAGATGTACGTATTTGGCGTAAAACAAGCATTCCTGTGGAGCTTCAGACAGACAGGTTGCTTTGGTCTCCTCTGCCGTACTTCAGGACGCGAAACTCATAACGCCAGAGGACAAAAATCTCGTTGTTGACAGATCTAAGGTACGAAGAGGAAAAGATAAACTGGGTTAGAAGATCCAGAAAGAAAAGGCTCACCTAGGCCGGGCGATTACAAGTATCTATTTAGACGGAAAAATGATGCACCTCTTGTGCAGGAAAAAATTAAGGGCAAACTACGAAGACGACATGTTACAGAAAAGCATATCACAGTTCTATCGGAGCCCGGTTCAGAATACTTGGTTCACGCCACACCTAAGTCAGACACTGGCAAGGATATTGCCGACTCTATATTGGAACTTTTAGAGAAGAACCAGTACGACGTGTCAAGTCTTGAGGCAGTCGGCAGCGATGGTGAAGCCACGATCCCAGGATGGAATAAGTCAGATACAAAGATACCTAGGAAAGGAACTCCAGCATCTCATTTGCCTTCTTCATACCAACGAGTTGCCATTTTGACTCCTGGTTACCGAATTGGATGGTCGGACGAACAGACTCAACGCTTTTCCGGCCCCATCGGAAAGAAATTAAAGGATTGTGAACGTTCACCGATCGTCTCCTTTACACCCATTCCCGTTGAATGGGTGTCTGAAATGGAAAAACCAGATGGTTTAAGCAGCGACCAGAATTATCTCTTTGAAATTTGTAAGGCTGTTGCTACAGGAATGTGTACTACCGATCTAGCAAACAGAAACCAGGAGCATTATCACATTCGCGATGGCTTACATTCGCTTCGCCACTACATCAGTTCTGATAAACCTAGTTCAAGTTTGTGTCTACTTTGCATTTCTGATAAACCTAGTTCAAGTTTGTGTCTACTTTGCCAGTACATTGTTAAAGTATACGCTCCCGTCTGGTTTTCAATGCGGCGAAATCCTTCGTGCGAAATGGGCGACATGCATCTGTTTAGCATAGTTAAGCTATCACGTTTCCTGCCTGAAAATCTACAACACATAGTTCATTCTGTTCTACAAACAAACGAATACTACGCTTATCTTGAAAACCTGCTGGTAGCGATGACAGTAGATGAAAATCCGCATATTCGAACGTTAAGCTGGAGAAGGATAAAAAAGTGCCGCAGCCAGAAGTCTCCAAGATCAAGCCGCCCACGTGACTTTATTGTTCTGAAATTAAACTTTACAGCTGAAACTTACTACGACGTGATAAATTGTCCTAAATGCGTAACAGAGCCGCCAATCACACGAAACATAACGGATCAGCAGCTTGAAGATAACACCCTAACTTCAGCTACTCTAACAACAACATTCCCTTGCCATAAGTCAAGCTGTGGAACGCACAGTGAAGCTGGTGTGCGAGGCAGCGCCGAAAAAGTGCGGCCAGAATGCAAGAGATATCTACGTAAGAGCCAAACTGAAGTCTAGAACAAGAATGCCCCGCTTTGAGACTCAGAACTACGTGACCTAAGGTCAAATGTCAACGTATGCTTACTGGCTGGGTGGGTGATTGGAACTCGATGTGCAACCACCTCCCCGTGGTGAGTTCTGGGTTATTTTGCGTACAGAGCAAAATAAGCGAAGATTTGCATAAAGAAAATCATGTTATATCAAGGGCTATGCCTATAATCATCATTAACGTGGCATTCCAAACAAAATCTGGACATTAATTCCAACAACTGAGCTAATATGGCTGTACTTTGACTCATAAATATTTTAAAATTATTTACTGGCATTGCTACAAGTTTCTTTTAATAAAATAATTGTATTTTAGCCATCAGGTAACTCTAAAAATGACCACAAGTAGCTTCTCTGTCATTGGCGTTGTGTGTGTTGCCTAATCAAACACTTAAAAAATTTTAAGTCCGTTGGGGCAGGGTAAGGGGTTGTCCAAAAAAATCAAAAATAATTCAGTAAGGTCGGTGTTACTAATGGCACCTTTGACGCACTCACCGTCATCGAATTTCCAACAAAAGTGCAAACCGCTCCACCCTATTGTGCAGGTGTCCATCCAGTGGACATACACTGTAGAATGCAGGGTGTGTTTGGTACGAAGTATGTTTCAGACAGCGTGTATGTGAATGAAATGGCGTTTTTATGGTGGCAGGGAGACTCTGACTGATGATGCGCGACCTGGGTAGGTGACGAATCGTATTCCTCTTGAGACAGTTGCTGCTATTGTCAATCGCACTCAAACTAATAGATGCCACTACTGCTCAAGTACAAGTGTCCTATGGCAGTGTGCATAACATTGTGAGCAATAGACTTGGTTACCGGAAGGTTTGTGTTGAATGGGTCCCCAAGTGTTTGTCCGAGGAACAGCGACACAACAGAATGGAAATATCACTGAACCATTTGACGCGACATCAGAACGAGGCATAGATGGCCATTTTCCACTGGGCTCGCTCGCGCTCGCGCTCACCTGTCTCTACTGGGCTCGCGCTCATCTGTTTTGACTGGGCTCGCACTCACTCGCGCTCGCGCTCAACTGTCTCAACTGGGCTCGCGCTCACTAGCACTCGCGATCACTTCTCTCAAGTGAGCTCGCACTCACTCGGGCTCGCGCTCATCTCTTTTGGCTGGGCTCGCACTCACTCGCGCTCGCACTCAACTGTCTCAACTGGGCTCGCGCTCACTAGCGCTCGTGATCACTTCTCTCAACTGAGCTTGCACTCACTCGGGCTCGCGCTCACCTGTCTCAATTGGGCTCACGCTCACTAGCGCTCGCGATCACTTCTCTTAACTGAGCTCGAGCTCGCGATCTTTTCTTTCAACTGAGCTCGCGCTCACTGGAGCTCACGTTTCCTTCTCTCGACTAGGCTTGAGCTCACTCGGGCTCACGCTCCCTTCTCTCGAGTAGTGTTGCCACGAGACGAGACGAGACGAGACTTCAGGCTGTCTCGTCTCGTCTCGTGCGAAGCATGTCTCGTCTCGTGTCTCGTCTCGAAAAAATGTGCTCGTCCCGTCTCGTGTCTCGTCTCGAGAGGTTCTGTCCCGTCTCGTCTCGTCTCGTCTCGTTTTGTCTCGTCTTGTCTCGTAAAAATATAGCAGCATACCATGGGAACGAAAGTAAAATGTAGCAGGCTGCACCATGCTAATCAAGATACAATTAACAAGGGAAGAGAGGGAGATTATATATCGAAGTGGAAGATGGTTTATATACCAATCGAAAGCACTAATGACGCCTATTACAAAACTGTAATAAAAATTTTCCGAATGCATATACTGTGCGAGTTATATGAATATACAAGGTGTCCAGAAAATCCAATTCCACCCCTTGAAATCGCAAACGATGAGACAGATGCCAAGACTGGAAAACACGTTTTTGATCATTATAAAAGTACAATGTATCAAAGCAAACATTGTTGTCCCAGGGCCACCCGCAGAGTCCCAGGCGGGATCCAACTCAAAAATTACAAAAGGTAAGGGGGTCAAGTAGTATATCGTTCGAAACTTCTTGGGAAATGAAAGAAGACGAACAAGTCCCAACTCTCTAAAATTGCCTTGTGCAAAATGGCGGCCGGTCAAACTGTCAGCAAAAACGTCATTGTAGAGTCTATGGCCACCCTCTAAAGAAAGAAAAAAAATTGAAACGGTAAGACAGATGTCAAAAAAGAAAAAGATGTGTGTCATCTTTTCAAAAGTACAATGATTGAAAGTAAAAATGTTTGTCCCAGGGTCCTCCACAAGGTTCCAGACGGGGTCCTACTCAAAATTTTCAAATGGCAAATATGGTCAAATAAAGCTGTTGAGAAACAAAAGAACACGGAACAAGTCTCGATCCTCTAAAATTACCCTGTGTAAAATGGCGGCCGGTCAAAATGTACATCTTCATTTCGATTTTCTGAGCACGTTCACTTTCCATTTTGCAACCGGCACTTGTATTCATTCTGAGACATTTGTACGTATTTACTCTTCCTGGTGCAAGGAATTCTTTCGTTTGAATCATTTTATAATTTATAAACCAGATAACGAGCATAAGTACCACTGTTTTGCAGTCATAAACATAAATAAGTAGAGGTAAGAGTCTTTACTTCTGATGGCTTCAACCTCTACTTATTTATGTTCGTGGAAGTACATTATATGTTAGCTAGTCAGTTCTATACTCAAAGATGTCAAATGTTGTCCTTTCTTTTCTTTATGTCTTAATTTGCTTTTATTTTATTATTATTTTTTATTTATTTAGATATTATTGGGCTCAAAGAGCAGAATCTCACAGTAGGGGCATTTCCTTTCTTTCCGTTGAGTACAAGAATTAAAGTGAAAATAAACTAAAACCCGGTTACAGAAAGAACAACTAAAATGCAAGATGTTTGCACAGTATTATCGTAGAGCGTCCATACTTGTTCTATCTGCTTTCATTTAATAACAGCTTTAAACGATGTGCTACTGGACCTCCCTTGCCATTTGAACAATTTGAACATGACCCCGCCTGAGACATTGTGGAGGACCCTGAAACAAATATTTTTACTTCCAATCATTGTACTTTTGAAATGATGACACACATGTTTTCCTGTTTTGACTTCTGCCTCACCGTTTTAGGATTTTTTTGAGGATGGCCATCTACTTTACAATGACGTTTTTGCTGACAGTTTGACCGGCCGCCATTTTGCACAAGGTAATTTTAGAGTATTGAGACTTGTTCCGTCTTCTTTCATTTCCCAAGAAGTTTCGAACGATATGCTCCTTGACCCCCTTACCTTTTGTAATTTTTGAGTTGGACCCCGCCCAGTACACTGCGGGTGGCCTTGTGACAAGAATTTTTGCTTTGATACGTTGTACTTTTAAAATGATCAAACACATGTTTTCCAGATTTCGCATCTGTCTTATCGTTTGCGATTTCAAGGGGTGGTAACGGATTATCTGGACACTCTATATATCCATATAACTCGCATAGTATATGCATTCGGAAAATTTTTATTACAGTTTTGTAATAGGCGTCATTAGTGCTTTCGATTGGTATATAAACCATCTTCCACTTCGATATATAATCTCCCTCTCTTCCCTTGTAAGTTACAAGTATTACCCAGAACACACAAGACAAGAAATGTCACGGTAGCTACACCGTGAAGCCTTTACCTCTGGTGTATGTGGTAGTCGGTTCGATCACGGTTAGTGCCATGTGAGCTTTGTGGTGGACAAACATTGAATGTGTGTGGGGGCCGCGGTGGCTCAGTGGTAGAACGTTCACCTCTGGTGCTTGGGGTCTCGGGTTCGATCCCAGCCCCGCCAAGTGAACTTTGTAGTGGACAAACACCGTGTGCGTGGATTTTCTCGGGGTTCTCCCGTTTCCTCCCACTTTATTAATTCCACCATTTCATTCATTACTCATCATCACTGTCTCCTTTAGCCTAACCGGCATAACCGTGGGACGTAAAACTCAAAGATTTCATTTCATTTCATTTCATTTTTCGAATGTGTGTGTTTTCTCGAAGTTGTCTAGTATCCTACCACTTTCTTCATTCCACTAATTTTCCCATCATCATCCATTCGGCCAAAGTTGCCTAAAGGTCTTAAAAATAAAATCAAATAAGCTCACAAGGCAAGGACAAACAGTTTACAAGATAATATATCTCTGCTGTTAGTTGTCTGAGGCTTCTCGACCCTGGCTTTTTTTTTTTTTTTTTACATTCTAAAACATTGAAATTTGTTTCAATACACGAATAAACATTATATTGCTGCTATATATATATATATATATCCAGAGAGAGAGAGATATATATATATATATAGATAAATTGAGAAATAGATATATGTGTACACTTTGATTTCATATATTCCAGCCTTTAGGTTTCACAGTGTTAACCCATAACAATCCAAAAACTACTTTCCATTTTAGCATATTTAGATTTGTTGCAATTATTATTTTTTTTTTAAAAAAAAGCTCGGAACCAAATAATTTTATTGAGTAATGGAAAGTATTTGATTGAAATTTTATATGTTACTGCACACTAAGCTCTCAGTAATGGGAGCTGAACGACAAATTGGACGAAAGAATGCTTGGGGCTAGTCTTCACCTCCATGGTTCAAATCTGTTCCCATAACCGCGGGGTGTGTGCTACTATGTGGTGCTCGCCCCGTTTGTGTAACAAACTCATGACAGTACACCCAGATTAACTAATGGCAAAAAAAAAAAGTTGATTTTTGGGTGGCCATTTTGGATTAAAGTTTTTTATATTGTCGGGATCTATTCGCAATCATACAACGTACATCTTCATACCAAGCCGAGCGGTCTGCGGCGATAGACTATCGGCTTGAAGGCCCCGGGTTGAGTCCCGGAAGGGTCATGTGTATGGATTTTAACAACATTTGTTTTTTCGTACTGTGTCATGGGGGAAATCGTACGGGATAAAATGATTTCAGTCTGAAAAAAATGGAGAGAATATCCTCCCCGGGATACTTTCATGGGAGTAAGGAATTAGTAAAAATATAGGATATACATTTTATAGCAGGTTTAAAAATATGGTTTGGGTATCCTATTTCTTTTCTGTTAATTATGTTCTTCAATGTTCGAATTTTGATCATTCTCATGATATTTTCTGCTTTCAACGGAGTTCCATGAATATTATACCAAATGTTCTTTACCCTTATCAAGTTCGAGAGGTTTTATGCGCCTGTAAGAAACAATTTCTGAAGATAATTCAGGTCCTAATGAATATTATTCACTAGGAAAGGGAAGTATTCCTCTCCTCTCAACATGGAAGCAGAGGGCAATTTCGCACTCTGGTCAGATCAAACATTTCCGCGTAACAAAACGAAGGTCCCCCTGTAAAACTTCTTTACCTAAAGTGTTATTGTTAGTATCATAAATTTGCTGAAAGCAAACAATTTGAAGGGTTCGTCGATAATATCTTTGCTTCCTTTGTCGTCCGCCCGCCTTCCAAACGAAGAAGTGAATTTTACAACATGACTGCTGTATAATAAGCGAGCGATTGGTAAAATGGTAAAAGTGTGTCTTTATGTGTGTGTGTGTCTGAGAGAGAGAGAGGGGGGGGGGAGAGAGAAGACAAAATTTTAGTAGCAAGATGACATACTTCAATTGCCGTTTTCGGTTCATATAGCAAAAAGAATACCGCCACCAGAGAATAAAGACAAGTGTAGACCTTACCCAGTTTTCAAATTGAATAGATGGTGGTGGTAGTTCGGTTTCTTGACCTTGTAAAAATCTTCCCTGTCTTTGATTTTGTTTGTCATCATTCCAGCCAGAAATTAAAAAAAAAAGGAGAATTCCTCAGTTTACAGCAAGGGGAATTGGGGACAAGACATTAAGGATGATATTCCTGGAAGCTCGTGTATCACGATTGTTTCATTCAATAGGCAGAGGACACTTTTCTATGAAGGCTTTTCAACATGTTTTCTCACAAAGGGGATTTTCCTTTTGCAATCTATGTGACTACTGGCAATTTCAATCTTGGCCATTCCCGCCAGCGTTTTCATTTTCGAGACACGAGACGAGACGAGACATTTCACGAGACGTCCCGTCTCGTCTCGTGTCTCGTCTCGTTTTCGAGACGGGACAAGTAGTCTGTCTCGTCTCGTGTCTCGTCTAAGAGGGTTCTGTCCCGTCTCGTGTCTCGTCTCGTTTACGAGACGAGACGAGACGAGACACGAGAAATGTCTCGTCTCGTGGCAACACTACTCTCGAGTGGGCTCGCGCTCGGGCTCATTTCTCTCAATTGGGCTCGCGCTCTCGCACTCGGGCTCACTTTTCTCAGTTGGGTTCGCGCCGACTTATTTCATTGGGGCTAGGGCTTACTCGGGCTTGGGCTCAATTATTGAGTCCAAGTCCGGTTGAGCTCGAGTTCCGAGCTCGCGAGCATCGGGTTCGGGAGTTTGGACATCTATGAAATGGGGTGTCAGACATAAGCTCAGTGGAAAAAATCTCACCGGACATAAGCTCACTGGCAGTTTTATATTACAGGGCGGACAAAAGCTTACCGCTAGCAAACATGAACTCCCTTCACGGACTTGTAATAAAATTCACCGAATATTGAAATCTAGGCTTTGGCTACTTCCTAAACGGAAAATGGAACTACTATCTTAGATCACTTATCAGATATATATATAAAGAAAAATAAGGCGGAGTTGCGTTGTATTAAAACAGGGCAGACTTTGAGGAGCTTCTAATAATATGCCCTCGATATTAAAATCTATCCTTTAACTGTAATTGTAAATAGACCTAATAACATAGTAGAAAGTAGAGCTATTAATGTCGTATAGCAATTATCAGATACCAGAAAAAATAGGGATGTTGCAAGTTTAATGTGTTAAGCATGGGCGACAGTAGGCCTAATTTAGGCCCTGGAAATTTTGGGACCAAATTTTTCTTATAGGCCGGACAATTCTTGCTGCATTAAAATAATTTCATGATTAGGCATGAATACTTACATAATAGAATTTGCTTGCTTGCTAACAGGATTGGGAATTCTGTTTTTTTTTTTTTTTTTTTTTTTTTTTTTTTTTTTTTTACGAATTCATTGTATTTAGATATTTTTAGGCCTTGCTTCTTAGTGCTGCCGTCGTGCTTACAGACCAACATTCAAAGAAATCGCTTTCTTATTTACTAACACTAAGCTTTTATTGGTTCATAAGTTGTTGTTTTGTTCTTAGTAAATAAGAAAGAGATTCATCTGATGAGTATTGGTCTGCAAGTATGATGACAGTCTTAAGACTTGAAGTCTGCAACATTATTAATATTTTATTCTGATATCTCCTATATGACATTAGTCATATAGCCTATTTTCTATTGAGGAACTAGGCCTACTAGTAACCTAAGAACATTTAAATATCCGGAGCATTTTGAAATTTTGTTAAAACACTTGCTTCACCAAAATGAATTTAACCAGTCCAACAAGGAATGTTGTTTATGCAGCTGAAATTTGAAATAGGCCTACTGCTGACTGATTAATTGATTGGTTGATTATCGTTTAGCGTTTTCTTTCATCCGCGAGGCTATATGAGACGTGGACGTGGTACACAGTTTTGACGTGGAATCCGAACCACTGTAATTCAAAGCTCCCTCACCGGGAATCGTTCACCAAAGGCACGCTTACTAATAGCCACTAGACCAGTGAGGAAGGCTTGTAATAATGTTGTTCATTTTTTATTAGGAATAAATTACAGGTGATTTTATTTATTATCGTTTAGTCAACGTAACGAAGATTGATTAATTGATTTTAGTTTAGCGTTCCTTTAAGGAGCGAGGCTATATGAGACGTGGATCTACTGATTAACGTTGAATCCGAACCACATGAGTTCCCGCCGGGAATTGAACCCGGGTCTCCCACGCTAAAGGCGCGTACGCTAACCGCTTGGCCACGAAGGAGCTCCGTAACGAAGATGTCCAAATTACAGTGAATGTGATAGTAGCAAGTATTGAACCATTATGTGGTCGACAATCCACTTACACCTTTCTTGTCAGCCTCGCTCTGAACCCTGTCACCAAATTAGCCTTGTCGGTGCCGGCGCTGCTTTGCACACATATCCCGGTAATGCCGGTGCCGAAAGTAGTTTGAGTTTGAACGTGAAGGAGAGAACATGAGTCCGTTTTATACATTATATGAAAAGCTGCGTACATATGATTCGAAATTTTTTAATTAATTACTTTCGCATGTCTAAACAAACGTTCGATTTCTTAGTACAACGAATTAGTAATCATATTCAGCGCTGTTCAGTTTTTTTTTTTTTTTTTTTTTTTTTTTTTGCAAGAGCCGTGTAATATTACAGACTGACTTGAATAAATGGAAGGGTCGTTCAATATCTGAGAAATAGCTCAATGCAAAGAACAAGGTTAATTGTATTACGTCAATCAAGTGACGTAGGAGCATTAACGTCTAAATCCCCAAATATCTATTCTTTAGTACACAAAGGTATATTGTAAATTGGTCCGTATATACTCCTAATCAAAAGCATTCGCAGAAAAACATGGCTAAATTAATAATTTTGACAAGTTACAATAGGTAGTAACCCTATACTTAAACCCACAATCCAATAGTGTCAAATTGTCAAGAATTTGCGAAAACTGGTGGCAAATTGTCCGCTTTGTCGAATTTTGGTGGCAAATTGACAGCTGGTAAATTGTCCTTACCCCGAACATCGAAGTGGCCCATTTTTATGTCTTCGATTGTACTGTACATTTTATTTTCATTTATATATAATCTACATTTTATGTATCAACTGTAAGTAAACAGAAAGCGTTTGAGTCACTATTGTTTTATATTATCCTATACATACCTGTCGCTTCTCGTTTCTTTTTGTCCATAGTGTCGAAGTCTTGTGCAAGATTTGTATATACTTCTTTCTAGGCTTTCTGCTTTTCGACCTTGTCTTTATATGAGTCTGTAGTCTTGTCCCATAGACAAGGTCTCATTTCCAGTAATTCAATGAAATTCGAAACATCGTACTGAAACACTTTAGTCATTGTCACTCGATGAACGATGAAATGAATTGTCACTGAAGCAAGACTTCAGTGCACTGCAGAAAACAATCCACTAAATCAAAAAGCTACTTCAAGCGGAAATAAGTAACATATAGCGACACTCACGCAGAAAGTATGGCACTTCAGAATAATTTCATATAAATGATAAACGTCAGTTTAATCCACCTCCTGTCAAATTGACCTACTTCTGTCCTTGATCCCCTGTGGGCTTGCATAGTTGCATACAGATAGACGAATTGAGTACATTCCTGGAATCGAACGGAGGAAACGGAACTAAATTGTAATTTTCTTCAGCATAGGAGGATTTTTTCCAGGGGAGATTTTGTTCTAGATAGGCCTACATATGTAGTATGTCCGATATAACATTCATAGATAACGTTTTGCAATGCATCTTGCATCTTGTAAAACAAAAACATAGGCAATTTCGGCTGTAGCCTGTTGTGTTGATTAAATCAAATCATACTGTTATACAAGATATTCTTCTTTATGCATTCCTTTCCCTCTTTCAACAACCCCCCCCCCTTCCAAATTACGTACTATGATCTTGCAGGAGCCAAGAAAGACAATCCACACAGAAGGAAAATGCTTAGGAGAAACCTAATCCCTATCGATGATTGATGGAAGGAGTCTTGCAAACTATTATTTTTCTATATTTTCCCCTTGGGGGAGACTAAACAGAAGATAAAAAAAAAGGTTATTTGCTCTTTGTGTGTGTGGATGTGTGCGCACGAGGTATATGGCCTTCTTTTGGTTTCTTTCTCTTTTTTTCACTTTTGTTGCCATAATTTTTACATCTATTTAAATTTCTCAAAATTGAAACAGGCTGAGATCAAGCTATTTATAATAATAATAGTAATAATAATAATAATAATAATAATAATAATAATAATAATAATAATAATAATAATAATAATAAGTTCTGGAAAGGCAACATTGCGGCTACCTATTCACTCAGTATACAATCGTTCTATGGAACAAATACCAGACAAGACAGAGTACATATTTTTATTATGATCTATAAGGTAAAACAGTATGCAACCAGAAGAATAGAAATTTTCTTGTTCTGTTTGTACATTTTCATTTCTTTCTGTAGTTGTGTTGTAGTTTTTATTTACTTTAATTTTATTTACAACCTTTGTTACGCTTGGGAATGCATACTTCTACGATTATGATGGGTATTTATACCGTACATACTGGGTTGCATAATTAACAGGATAAGCACTGGACAGCTATCCTAGATTCATAATTTCTTCGTATCTCCATTTTGTTCATTTCCGCCATATTGATTTTTTAAAAATTATGACTTCATGTATGCTAAGACATATTCTCTATCAAAACGAATCCAACGACCCCTTTGTTTAAGTCGTTTAAGTAAGTTTCAGCTGTAGAAGATAACAAATTAATATACATACATACATGTGTGAAACTCACTTTCCGCGTTGCCGTAGTTGGATAATTCAAACAAGATCCGAATTTCCCTTGCTGAGAATGTATGTAAATAGCAAGCCGCTATATTTGTGGTACCTCACAGCCATTTTGATGATTTCATTCTTCATTATATATTCATATGATGTGAAAAAAAGAATAATAATAATAAAAAACTGAAGTAAACAAAAAATCCAAATACAGGAAAAGAAACAAGAATACAGAACGCCTTGCCACTCACTCACTGTAGCTAGATTGAAGAAACCTATCAGCAGGCCGGCTCCGTCTTTACCGGCTGCGTGTGCATCTACGCATAAGAAAACATTGCCGCCGACAAAACCGGAGCCGGAGCCGGCACCGACATGTCGGCGGCTAGTCCGGCTGCATTTGCCGGAGCCGGGAGTTCCACCGGCTTTTTTGCCGGGTCGGAAAGCGTGTGCCAGCTACCATTTGATTACATTGCCGCCGACTCCATCGCCGGCATTGTCGGAACCGGATCCGGCATTGCCGGGGACGTGTGCAAACGCTGTAAGGCATCCAAAGTGAAAGTGTAGTTCTCTGAAGAATGTTAACCCTCCTTCGTCCCATCCCCATTGTTAAGAAACCAACTACCCAACCCCGAGTCGGTGAAGCGGAAATCGACCTACAACGGATGCGAATTTTGTGGTCAGGAACTGCATCAATTAGTAAAAGCAGACCTTCAACTTCAAGTTTTATTGTATTGCCAAGCCTCGAGGCACGTTCATTGTCGTGCTCTGTAGATAATAGCAATGTATCCGAAACCATGCTTCAAACTCATACCTGTAAATTGTCAGTCTTTTATCAAACTAATTTTGGCTTACGGGCCAAAGCCCTATCAAATAATTATGATGTAATCACAATCATCGAAAGTTTTTTTTTTTTTTTTTTTTTTTAACAGACTGTCATATTGATGGGTAATTCTTTGATAAAAGATATCTAGTTTTTCGTCAAGACAGAAATCTTGAACTATCAAATAATTACAAAGGAAGGTTGTAATAATAACAGTATCAAAATTACAATGTATCCTATATAAATTCTTGTGATTTAAATTTTGAATATGTAATTGTCAAGCTCTCCAGTGACTCACTAAAGATGTTTATTTGTGCAGTATACATTCCTCCGAATACAACTGTAACGACATATGAATTGTTTTATGAATTATTGAGAGTAATGTTCCAATAGGAAGCAACGTTCTTTGCATAGGGGACTTTAATATAAATCAAATAACATGTTATAATTTTGGCCTACTTTGAACAAATAAATATAAAGAATTAAATAATTTCATGTCCCTGTGTGACTAAATGTCCCATAATGACATTCAAAATAGTAATGGTCGAATCTTAGACTTAGTACTCTTAAATCTTAACGACGTTTCTGTAATAAAAGTGTGTTCTCTTGTTACTAATGAATTCATCTCTCAGCTTTACTTATCTCTTTCCCATTTAAACACCTCCAGAAACATAAGAAATAAGTTAACGAATCGGATTTTAATTTTAGAAAAGCAGATTTCGAAAAGATGTGCATAGAACTCTAAAGTAAACTGGGATTGTCTTTTGCAATCGGATGATGTAAATATTGCAGTAACAAACTTCTATCAAATGATTAACAACATATTTTCTGTATTTGTTCTAATCAAAAGACATATCAACGGAAGTTATCCATATGTTGGTTTACTTATAGGCCTAATTAGGAAAATAAAATTCAAGACGTACCACCCTAACAAGTGGAAAAAGGGATCAATAAATGCACTTTATCATCGCGATCAATTTGAAATACTGTACTGCCTAAAGAAATAAAATCTGACAAAATTAACCTACAATACTTTTATTTTAAACTCAGAATGCTCTATCGAAAAAGACCCAAACCAGATCTGTTGTTTTCTTATTTAAATACCCACTCCGCATTACATTTAATATTTCTATAAATATTCCTTGCTTCAAAAATATTCTTATATATAAACGTAGCGGCGCAAATCTGTCTTCAACTTTCGGGGGGGACGTAAGAATGTTCTCATAACGTTTTTTTTTTATATATATATATATAGCAATGTTCAAAATATTTATAAAGTTGAAAAACAATGCACAATTGAAGATGAAGGGAGCACAGTTGTCGTCAACATTGGAAGGCGGGCAGATTTGATGCTTATTCTGGGAATGGGGAGAGGGGGAGATGAGACTCATATTACAGTAGATGAATCTAACTCTGTTGTAGTATATATCAGGCGAACTAGATGAATTAGTTTTACATATCAGTGCCGTGAACACATTCTGAAATCTGAATATATGCATATTTATAATTGATATGTTTCTACTGAGGCATCCGCAATGATCCACATTAACATTTTATTACACTTGTTTTATAATAATATAAATAATGACTTCCCCGAAACTGTGAAGAAAGAAAATCAATTATGTATGACACAATAATATGAAGGTGATCTCAATAGCATTATAGCAATCGTTACAGGAATTAAACAAATAGTTGGAAATAAAGTAACTAATTAATGACAAATTTAATGTAATGAAGTTTCAAATCTTTACATCATTAAGGTGAAATGGAAAAGCCAAGAGAAATCAATTTCATTTCACTTTCTTTTGTAGCAGTCGGACACAAATCTCACTTATCCCCCCCAAAAAAAAAAACACTTTTCAAATTGGATTATTGGGGGAACAGCACCCCAATCCTAAGATTGATGGGAACATAACCCTCTTCATCCCCCCGTGATTTGCGCCAGTGTATAAATGAATTTTGTTTTAGATTTTATTTATAAATATTAAAATTATATAATACAGTAGTTAAATTTCAACGAACCATTATGGTGCAGGTATTCAACATTCTTAAGAGCTACTCTTGTTTATTTTGATTTAAAGAAGCTATAATTAGATAATACATATTTCGCTCGACTTTTCTATGAAGCCACAGCTTCATTAGTTGCTAGTATATAAATTCCTACTTTGCAAGGTCAAGCAGTTTCCTTTCTTTATAATCTTAACAAAAAAAATAAAAATAAACTTCGGTCATGGAAGTTGCTACTAAAACAGCAAAAATAAACACCTGCCTCAAACAAATACCATCTCCTCATAATAACCATGGAAAAAATATATATATTTTTAGTCATCGAAGATGTTTGAAGTCCTTTGAACAATAAAATGACAGCTCAGACCTCAAGAATGTGCTTTTTCTTTTTGTAAGTTGTTTCAATCTTCCTTTTCAATTCTGCACATGGAATGCGTTTCCTATCTTTTTGGCTCTGAACCAAATGAGTCCAAGTGAGTGCGAAGTGAGCGCGAGCTCGCGCTCACTTATCTCAACTGGGCTCGCGATCACTTTTCTCAACTGAGCTTGCACTCACTCGGGCTCGCGCTCATCTGTTTTGACTGGGCTCGCACTCACTCGCGCTCGCGCTCAACTGTCTCAACTGGGCTCGCGCTCACTAGCACTCGCGATCACTTCTCTCAAGTGAGCTCGCACTCACTTGGGCTCGCGCTCATCTCTTTTGACTGGGCTCGCACTCACTCGCGCTCGCGCTCAACTGTCTCAACTGGGCTCGCGCTCACTAGCACTCGCGATCACTTCTCTCAAGTGAGCTCGCACTCACTTGGGCTCGCGCTCATCTCTTTTGATTGGGCTCGCACTCACTCGCGCTCGCGCTCAACTGTCTCAACTGGGCTCGCGCTCACTAGCACTCGCGATCACTTCTCTCAACTGAGCTCACACTCACTCGGGCTCGCGCTCATCTCTTTTGACTGGGCTCGCACTCACTCGCGCTCGCACTCACTTCTCTCGATTGGGTTCGCGCTCACTGGGGCTCGCGCTCACTAATCTCAAGTGGGCTCGCGCTCACTTCTCTCAACTGGGCTCGCACTCACTTGGGCTCGCGCTCACTTATTTCATTGGGGCTCGGGCTCACTCGGGCTCGCGCTCAATTATTGAGCCCAAGCCCGGTTGAGCGCGAGTGCCGAGCTCATGAGCGCCGGGCTCGCGAGTTTGGACACCTATGGAACGAGGGCGACCATTTCCTTGGAAAGATCATTGCCGGAGATCAATCCATATGCCCACTTTTCCAACTGGAATCCAAATGTGAGAGGGTACAGTGGAAACAAGCAAGGTCTCCTAAACAAAAGAAAATCAGTTCCACAACATCAGCTGCTAAGGTCATGGTGACTGTATTCTTCGACGAGCAGGGATCTCTGCTAGTTTAGTTCCTCCCCAAAGGAGAAACAATAAACGCCAACAGGTATTCCGATATTCTCGTCGGCTGCGGCTAGCAATCAAGAATAAACGCCAGGATAACTTCACAAAGGGCATCATTTTATTGCACGACAATGCTCTGTCTCATGTTGCCAAACAAATAGAATTTTTCGGCGTCGTGGCAGTGGGAAGTGCTAGAACACCATGCGTATAGTCCCGACTTAAGTCCGTGTGATTTCCACGTTTTTGGGCCACTCAAGAAACACCTCCGGGGGCACCACTATGGATCGGATCAAGAAGTGCACCAAGCTGTGACAGAGTGGTTCCATATTAAATCCAAGGAGTTCTTCCAGGACATTCATAATCTCGTGTCAATATGGGATAAATGGCTCAAAAGCGATGGGCATTATGTATAGCTCTAGCCAGTAATAAAAACTGTACATGGAGCTTTTGATTCGACTGCATCTTACAAGGGAAGTATGAATGAGCTCATATCGAAACCTACCGTAAAATTTCACTCAGAGGAAGGAAGTACCACAGAAAGACCACACATAAAAAAGCAGCTGCGTTTTCGAAGTGGAATTAACTAAAATGGCAGATTCAAATGCCGCGTATCCATGTCGACAATTGCACAATACGTTCAGTACCATCCCTTGTAAACGGCCTGTTAATAATAAAAAGTCAATAACAACAATGTGAGTACATACTATACCTAAGGGGAAGTCGTATGATAAGGTGAACCTTGACAGCACCCACCTTGAAATTCACCATCTTGAATGCAGGTTAAGTTTTGTAAATAAGAATAGGGCAATATGATACATGATTTTGGACTAGAATTTAAGCAGAGAAACAATGGTAGCAATAGTTTTAAGATACATGCATTTGGTAAAAGCTACAGGCATATTTATTGTGTATGTGTCCATGTGAACAGCTCCCAAATGAAGTAGCTGTCAACAATTTGTAAAATACAAAAATATAGGAAACACCCTCTGTATTTTCCCAATTTGTTCCAAATGTTGTTGAGCAAAGCTACACACTTGTAGGGGATTAGTCTGCAAATTTGGTCCAAATTGGTTGAATAGGGACGGAGATAGACCAGATAATACGAAAGTTTAGCCAAAATCGCTTATAACAAAATCTTGTATTAAATGCTGTATGCGCAATTTTCCTCTGGTCTGTCTCATTTCTGGTTTTTCGTCCCTCATTGAAATGTATTGTGGAACTATCAAGTAGGAGTTACATTTCAGCAGCGACAACTTGTTTTTGGACAGCAGCTTCATTCGGGAGTTGTGCACATGGAAACATACACAGTAAATATGCCTGTAACTTTTTACGTATCTTAAAACTATTGCTACCATTGTTTTTCTGCTTAAATTCTAGCCCAAAAACATGTATCATATTGCCCTATTCCTATTTACAAAACTTGACCTGAATTCAAGATGTCGGATTTCAAGATGGCTGCTGTCAAGGTTCACCTCACCGACGACTTCCCTTAGGTATAGTACGGTATGCACTCACATTGTTGTTATTGTCCTTTTATAATTAACAGGCCGTTTACAAGGGGTGGAACTGAACGTATTGTGAAATTGTCGACACGGATATGCGACATTTGAATCTGCCATTTTAGTTAATTCCACTTCGAAAACGCAGCTGCTTTTTTGTGTGTGGTCTTTCTGTGGGACTTCCTTCCTCTGAGTGAAATTTTACGGTAGGTTTCGATATGAGCTCATTCATACTTCTCTTGTTAGATATATATATCTATACCTCTCTCTCTCTCTCTCTCTCTCTCTCTCTATATATATATATATATATATATATATATATATATATATATATATATATATATATATATATACGCGTATTTGTACCCGTTACGGCGAAGCCTCTGTAATAGCAATCTGTACCTATTAACGCAACTTCTACCCTAAGAAGAACTATGAGTGAATTTGATGATAAAATAATTGCATATCTTACAATATGATAACATGTAAGCACTTCTAGGGCACTTTAGCTTACAAACATATTAACAATATATACGAAATTTATTTGGGTATTTGCCAGGGTAATAACAATACGGAACTTCTTATTAAAGTAACACAAGTTATTGTATATATATATATACAGTGGCGGATCCACGATATGATCAGGGAGGGGCTAAACAATAGTTTGCAGTTTTATCCATTGTATATTTGAGCATCAAGGGGGCTATACTCATTATAGCAATCTTGGATCTCTCCCTTCCCCTCTCTCTCCGAATATGTATATATACCGAGCGAGTCAAAAGTCCTTTGCCGTAGGCCAACCCGGTAATTATTGCAGATATGAAAAAATGATAAGAGAGCATTTTGATTGTCAAGTGTGGGTTGTCTATCTAAAATGTTGGAAATATTGTAATCGGACCAACCGTTTAAGCTCGAAACTCGTATAGTACCCAATAATGAAAAATGCAACGTTGCCACGTCAGTGGAAGACAAGATGGGATGAAGTAGTCTGGAGTGTGAAATACCCAGGACCAAGGAGAATAGAAAGGGGATCAAATTAAAGAGTAAAGGAGCAGAACTATTTGCAGGGTCCACGACAGTGGCGAAGGGACCACAGGGGGAAGGGGAAGGAACGAGGTATACGAGGAAGAAAAACAAATGAACGTAAGTCGTGTCGTTTTCTGACAGGTTTACTGTAGCTGTTAGTGAGAACAAATGTACATACCTCACGCAGGCACGGCACTTGCTTCCAGACGCAACAATCCTGGGCACTATGCCAAGAGGTGCTCAAATTGGTGTCCCTCCTGCTGGTGGCAGAAACGGATACGGTGTCGCACACGCCGAGGTGTTTGGAGTGTTATTGCTCTGTATATGTTCCGAATATTCTCCTGCAGCTGTTCCACGGTTTTGAGTCCATTCCGATACACAAAGGACTTTAGATACGCTGTTACGATGTAGCTTTAAATTATTAGTAAACCCAACATACAAACTATGTAGGAGGCGGTACGACGAAAGCATGGAAATAACATTATTAAGACTATCTAAGAAGTTTTTTATTTTAGTGATAGTATAGCAAACAATAACGGTAATGAAAAATGAATATATATATATACATATATATATATATATATATATATATATATATATATATATGTATATATATATATATATATATATATATATATATATATATATATATATAGCAGATGTTCCAAACCACCCACACACTTCCGTGGAAAACTGAATAAGCAAATTAAACGAAGTTTTTGAATATGCTCCTTTCAGCTTTCTAATACTTGCTTATGTGTTTCTATGCCCTTAGTATGTGTAAGAAAATCGTCACAAAAAACCTCCAAACTCTTACCATTGATGTCACCAAAGACCTTATGCAAAAAACTAGTCAGTACAAATGTACAGGGTGTCCGAGAAGTCCTTCCCTGATTACAGAAATTGATAACTCAGGCTAGAAATAACATAGAAATATGAAACTGGTGTTGAATTGTTTACAAACTATAAAAGTTTTTGTCGGTGTGTTAGGTTTGTTCTCTTTTACCAAGTTTCATTTTTTTTTGTTTTAGGTTTGTAGTACGTAAGTAAGAAGCCCAAGAAGCCATGCCAACCAACCAGGAGAAGGCACAGTGTATCCTGTGATACCATGACACACGATCACCAACCACGGTGCAGAGACAGTTCCAGACAACATTTGGGAGGACTCCACCTGATATCAAGAGCATTAAAGCCTGGTATGAGAAGTTCAAGAACACAGGGTCGGTTGCTGACCTTCCGAGGTCTGGTCGAGCAAGAACCTCAGCAGACACGGTGGAGGCTGTGCGGCAGTCTTTTCTGAGAAGTCCTAAGAAATCGGTGCGCAGGGCCTCACGTGAATTACAGATGCCATGTGAAAGTGTACTGATGTGACCAAAACTTTTATAGTTTGTAAACAATTCAACACCAGTTTCATATTTCTATCTTATTTCTAGCCTGAGTTATCAATTTCTGTAATCAGGGAAGGACCTCTCGGACCCCCTGTACTATTCTTGAACCCCATCGGGAGCTTACGGTGAACAAGTAAACGTGTGGGAATGCAAATAGTAGTATATTTCTGACTATTTTCTGTAATATTCATTTGACAAAAAACCTTTTCGGACGTCCAACCGTGAAAACAGAGTATCTTGGCCTAAATTGGCTGTAGTGGCTTCTATTTGTGGACTAGGAAAGCTAGTTACCCTAACCTAATATGCAACGACTAGGCGCTAGGAGTTATCATTATTCGTCGCCAAAAACGTGGTGACGAATAAGGAAAATAAGGGACCTCTTCTAAAACACCTTCCGCTATTAACCCATCAAACCATGAGCTTCAAACTCTTTCCATTTATTCCCGGTAATTTGGTAGGCTTGAAGTCTTACAGGGATGGGGTCTTCCATCTCAATTTCATGTGAATTTTTTAATTTCGCCCAAAGAATTTGAAATGATATCCTGGTAAGAGCTATATAAATTTTAAACATATTTTACTAATTCGGAATGTTTTTCTTTAAATTGGGTGAAATCTCTATATTATCTACCTCATTATGCTCAGTTTTAACTAAATTATCATTTTTACTAGCATTCTGTACTTCGTGTAGTTCCCTGAAATTAATAACATTATTATAGCAACACAACTTATTATGAATGGTGCTAGCTGCGGTTTGTCCTTGGATCGACTCCATCTCCCTCCTTCCTCCCATAGAATGATCCACATTGGGTCTAGGCAAACCAGACTGAGCACTATTCCTTTTCCATTGAACAGGGGCCTTAGTTTCGGAGTAGGCGGTATTAGATTGATTTTGCCCTGCTTTGGACTTACTGGAAGAAAAATCTGAATGAAAGGTTTTAGAAGGCACTAAGTCTTCCCTCCAGTGAAAGGGCACTGTAAGATTATGCGTAGTAATAACAAGTTTTTTGGGAACTGTCAATAATCACTTTCTTATCTATGATGAACTGACTTCCCAGCAAAAGGTCGAAATGTGTTGAATTTGTCACATAAAACCACAATGGAAAGTCTGTATTGTTAATTTTGATAATAATTTTAAACTTTTGACGAAGAGTTACCACTCTTTCACCTATTCCCACTATAGTAAAGTTGGCGGGTATAATGTTCACCTGTGCCCTAGTGTGTATAAGATCCATAAACGTTTTACTGATTAAATTGATACAAAACGCTGAGTCAATTACACATCAGTTCGAAACACCATTAACTGTGACAGGAATGAATAACACTTGTTTGTCTCTTTCAAGGTAATTTTTTAATGTTTGTGAAAAATACTTTTCTTGACAAGTAATTTTAGATGAGGAAGGACAGGACTTCTGAAGATGTCCAACTTGGTTACACCGAGAGCACTTTTTTCGTCCAATTAAAGTTCGTGTCTTAAATGGGCTTAATACAAGTTACGTACTTCAAAGCACATCATACAGAGTATCATGATCATACAGAATCATACAGAGCTTCGCTAGCGAATGAAACAATTCCAGTATTAATATTTCCAAAAACAAGAAGCTTAATACAAATTTAGGAACAATATATAACTTTAAAGATAACACAAATGCATATATAGTCATGTGATACAAATATGTATGAAATGAGAACTTTCAATTTTGTTACTATAACATGGCTAAAGAAAGGCAAAATTTTCGTAAATAATTTTGAACCGTAATTATTTCTTCTAATACTTGCAAAATGATTTTATACTAATAGATAATCCAAACATGTATTCTATATTATAAATATAGTTTCGTTTCGTTCCAATTCAGAGAAACAATTTTGATGGCCAATTATGTTAAAAGGAAATTTTGCCACCTTTTTGAACGAGATCACTGATTGCAATGACAGACCAGCGTTGCCAATTGCTGTTGAAAATTTTAGTTTACACAAACGCCACTAGAGGCGCTAAAAGAACAAGACTGAGCATGAGTCCTCATTCCAGACATATTCTTGAAAGTTAGATAAGGATTAAAGCTAGTCATACAAAATATCTCCATTTATGTGTCGATTACGTTACAACTCCCACAAGTAAAAGTCTAATGGCGTGAGGTCAGGCGATCTGGGAGGCCATTCCACGGGACCTCTTCGATCAATCCATCGGCCAGGTAGCACCTCGTTAGGCCATTGTCACACTGTGCGGCCGTAATATGGCGGTGCTCCATTGTGGTGGAAATGAAATACACGCCGCGATACCAACGGCATTTCATCCAAATATGGCTGTAACATGGTGTACAGGTAATGTAGATACTGGCCTGATATTAACATATCCGGCAAAGCACGAGCTCTAATATGACGTTGCTGTGTATTCCACACCACACCACACATTCACTCGCGGATTGGCTTGATTGTGCGCTTCAACAACTATGTGGGGTTTGTCGCGAGACCAATACACAGCGTTGTGTCTGTTGACTGTGCCGTTGAGGTGGAAAGTAGTCTCATCACTGAATAGAATGTCAGTATAGGATGTTGAGTTCGTGTCCAGTGAAACCATTCACAGAATCCTGTTCGTCTGTCTGTGTCATCCCCATGTAACGCTTGTACCAAATGTATCTTGTAAGGATGATACCGTTCACGTGAAAAAATCTGGAAACCAACTTCTGAGATATGGACGCCTCTTGTGCAATCTTCTTTATTGGTCTTTTAGGACTAACTGTCACATTTGCAAACACATCAATAATCATGTCTAATGTTGTTTTTACATCGTCAAAGAAAGCTTGAACTAGACCATTCAATACCTCAAATTTACAGGTTCAAAGGAATATTGTTCAAGACATTTGTACAAGAGTCTCGAATGAACTTGAATCGACGTTTACACGATCATAGACACAGATCACATAGCCTAACGGCAAGATTGGTAACTACATGGAAAAACAAGCGTATCAAGTTCGACGCGCTTGCAGTGACATCTACTCTCGCTGGCAGGATAATGTAACTACTCACCAGCAGTGTAACTATCCACCTAAAGAATTCACCAATATAAGCAGTAGATCCATAGGCATAGACTAATTACCAACATTAGCAGTGTATCCATACAGCTCCTTGACGTAGTTTATAAATAATATTTGTCATTAAATTCAAAATGCAAATACGATGTCCTTCTAGTAGTCCTAATTTTCTATCTTTATTCATCCGACTATTTTAATCGAAGGTCATATTAATAAGAGTTGAAGTGTGGTTATTGTGTACCATATTCGTATAATTTAGAAATTGGAGACACTCTTTTTTCACTCTATGCTTTAAGTACGAATTCAATAAAATTCAAAGAGAAAAAATGCTAGACTTGTCTGGCAATCGAATCTTTCTCTACTCTTATAATGCCGGTGAGCTATCATACAATTCCAGTTCCTCCCCCATTGCCTCTGCGCTGTCCTGAACATTGAATCAGGGTTAGTCTGGACAGTATACCGATACAGTAAGCTATAGACCGGAATACGACCTCTTGTACTCTCACATTTTCATTGTTCTAAATTTATTGATTTCGTACCTACAAAAGATACAGTGAAAGAAAAATCAAACATTTCCCCCCAATTTCTTAATAAATAAAGTTTATAATACTAACACGCTTTCGATCGGAATCATATAGTAAAGCTAAACATTTCCAAATTAAGGCTGCTAGAAGGTAATTATAGCTATTTTTTAATTAGGCCTAATGTTAGGTAACTATTAATACTATAGTTCTAAATATATACATTTATTAAAATTTCATTTAAAATTTTCTTATGTCTTGTTTGAGTGCATTGTATTGCTCTTCTTGCGCATAATACAGGTGTCTTTACCAGCGGCGCAAATCTGTCTTGAATATTGGATGGGTGGGGCGGAAAAGACCGTTCCCATATTTTTTTCTAAGCGATGTTCAAAATATTTATGAAGTTGAAAAACAATGCTGTGGAGGATCAGGGGAGCAGAGTTGTCTTCAACATTGGGAGGCCGGCAGATTTGAGGCTTATTCTGGGGGGACATCAATTTCATTGCACTTTCCTTTGTGGCAATCGGACACAAATCAACACATTTCTCACCGAAAAACACATTTCAAATCAGATTATTGGGGGACAGTTCCCGTCAGTTTTAAGATTAGAGGGGACGTGTTCCCCTCATTCCCCCGGGATTTGCGCCAGTGGTCTTTACATTCCCAGCTCGCAGGACTGTTTATTTACTTTAAATTTCTCTGTTTTCTTAAAAAGTAATCGTTGTAGATTCTTTCTTATCCTCTCTCCCTAAGTAAGAAATCAATAAATTTCCTAACAAAGCTTGGTTAAACATGTTAATTGTGTTGAAAACCTTACCGGGAAGCGCGATGGTAAAGCGTTCACGTCTAGTGCATGGGTCTCTGGTTCGATTCCAGTTCGCGGCGAGTTAACTTTGTAGTGGACAAACACCACGTGCATGAATGTTCTCAGGGTTCTCCCGTTTCCTCACCATTATCACCCATCTCATCATGATTGCATGCCTTGGCGAGAATTTTTTAAAAAAAAAAAAAAAACTTACCTGAATTTCAGTCTCACCTAAAACAGTCACTCCTTCCTTGCTGTTCCAAAACTAAAAGGTTGACATTTCTGCCAAAATAAATTAAGATAACATTCAACTTGGGAAAATCTACATAGATGTAATAATTACTTTTGCGTTGCTTTGGAATCCGCAAATTCTGTGAACATTATTATGCAATGAAGCTCCTGAGCCCATAGTGATGGAGCTCTAGTATTTGTGTAACGGAAGTAAATCATGATTAGGAGAAATTGGTAATTGTAAATAAGAATCATAATTACTGCAGTTCCTTTTATTTAACATTAGTACTATGCACTTATTACACAATAACAATGCAACTTAAAAGAGCAGTCTTCATTTTACTATTTCCGCCTTATTCTTTCTTTTATTTTTCATTCTTCAATTTACAGATATAAAAACTTTATAAAATTGTCCACGTTTTCCACAACATCCATTTAATTACTGATAATTTCAAAGTGGAAATAAGATTGCAATACAAATACAAATCCCATTAAATAGGATACAAATCTGTACATTCCACAAACAAATGTGTATACTCAAATATTTATAAGATGTATAGCGTACAAAATACTACACACTTTTTAACTCAGTAAAGGATAGAAAATCATGGAAATAAACACGAAAGAAAGCAAACCATCATTTTCTATTAGAGGCAACGGTAACAAAAATGAATAAATCAATAATTACTTTTTGTTCTCAATTTTTTGATAAGGATGAGTTATAAGTCTAGCAATATTCTGGTACACAGTCAGATTAACATTCAAAGTAGACCTATAGCTCCTCGAGTTAATTATCTGGAGCTACCTTCTTGCTACTTACTGGTTTCCACGTCGAATAGCTAAATAAGAATATAATTCATATGGGGTAAAGCCCATTACGCTTAGTTTTGTAAGCAGTAACAAAGAGAATGCATGCACCTACTGTATCTACAAACTTGTATAATGGTAAAAAATAGGCTTGCAATCTAACGATAAATGATTAATACTGGTTACAGATTTCATACATAAAATAAAAATATTATTTTTTGTCAATAATGACTGCTTCTGTCGTACAGACTGTACAGATACTCGCGTCTTCTATTCATGATTAAGGGACTGTGAAGTAGGTGGACGTGGAGACAACCGATTTCCTTCTATTTCACACATAGCGTAGTCGAATCGGAAACACTGGTTCAAATCCTGAAGAGTTTAGCGACTGCGAGCATTAATACTGACATTCACATTGTTGTCACTATGTGATACAAGGACGTGAAGACTTAAAAGCTTCTAGGAGTAACAACAGAACAGTTATGGTTTTTGTTTCCTCCACGTGAGGGAGAACCAAAAAATAAGGTATTTGTGACTCATCGCATTCTCTCAAATACAGAAATAGGAGCTATGACGTTTATTCCACCCAATTAATGTTCAGGTTTCTGTATAAGCTTAATGCTTCTGTTCACTTCTGATACCTGTCAAAATAAAGAGCTAATAAAAATAAATGAGATAACAAAGAGATAAAAAAGCGAATGTGATATATGTATTTAAATTACTTCGTGGGATTCGATTATGGTAACCTGTCTTATTTCTAAAATCATTATAATCTTAAAATATAAGATTAGCCAATATTCGCTATTTTTTATTTTAACACATCACACAAAGTAACTCTATTCGAGATTATGAGGGTGTTTAACCACTTTTGACTCATTCTATTGAACTTAGTATTGACAGAAAGTAATTAAGGACATTCATATCTACTTATGTATGCTATGAGGTGCGTCTCTTAATTATCCATATAGCCCAAACACATCTGTTATAGACTTTAATAACTAGTT
>NW_027657136.1:0-40359 GCF_964235325.1 Thermobia domestica | reverse complement strand
CCATAGGAAGTCACACTAACTTTAGAATACTCCAAACAGCGATGTGCTTAGTTCCCACTACATTATTAATTATAAGATCATTACCTTTTGTATTGTCGCTAGCTACATTTTTTTGATATTTGCGTACATCGGGCTCATATTACCCAGAGGACAGGACAGTCGAGCCCAGATTCTCAGCAATGGAAGAAAACCTCATACCACATATTCTCATGTACTTCATGCTAGACAAAGGAATTTCCAACATTCTTAAAGCACTCATGTTTCTCTCTTGCGTTGGCTTGGCTGAAATTACTCTGTTCAATATGTTCTCGACATTTATTATTGTTCATTACTATGCCCCAATGACATCATGAACAGAGCGGATCAGAAAACTTTCCTAAATTTCTTTTGCAACATAGTAATGACATTAAATGCACACTTAAGTACGATTTATTCTTTGCAAGGTCGATATTCATATTTGTGTGATATGTGTTATATGTATATGGTTTGTAATACGCAACTACTCTTATTCTCTGATCTCAGAACTCATTTGCTACTGTGCCCAACGAGCGAGCCTAGGTTTCTTGTAACTACTGCCTTTCTTTAGTAAATAATGTGAAGTATACAATGCATTAACCTACATCTCATATTTGTATTACTCTTTATTTTAGTAACAACCCGCTACGAAGTGTCATTAATTTACATGTAAATCACAATAGACACTACCGCAAAAGAAAGAAATCGAACCCAAGACCACGTAAACAAGATAAAGGACAAGATTCAGGTTTCTAACGCATTATTCGCCCCTCACAGCACAGTATAGAAGTTGTATAAGCCTCTATACGTACATCCTACTGTCAGAACAGAAATTCCGACTTGCGTTTCGCATCTCTCATGCTCGCTACTTCCAACAAATCGCCAATTTCCAACCAGAACCCCTTCTCCAGCATTAATACTGCTACATGATATGAATACGTATACATGAACGTACATAATGTAAAAAAAAACGTATGATTTTCTCAAATTAATCTCTCTACGTCTGTAATTTAGTGTGCATCAAAAGGCTTTAATGTAGTTACACGAATTCTTATAATCTAACAGAAAATCGCACAAAGTAAATCTTTCCCTTTATATAAATTTGTTGGCTCTGAAAAGAGCCGTTTATGCCAATTTTATATCCAAAATAGGAGGAACCCCAACTTAACCTCCGAAACCGTACAGGGTTCTTCCTTGCCTCTTCAAGGCATACACAACATCCATAGCTGTCACTGTCTTCCTCTTGGCGTGTTCTGTGTATGTAACAGCATCTCTGATTACGTTCTCCAGGAATACTTTCAATACTCCTCGGGTCTCTTCATAAATGAGACCAGAGATACGCTTCACACCACCACGGCGAGCAAGACGCCTAATAGCGGGTTTGGTGATACCCTGGATGTTGTCACGAAGAACTTTACGGTGGCGCTTGGCACCTCCTTTGCCAAGACCCTTGCCTCCTTTTCCACGTCCTGTCATTTCGATATGTTACTGCTTCGCTCACCACACACGAGAAATACAAGCCCAAGCAGCCCAAGACTCGTGGTTTTGTTCCTTCGATCATGCAGGGAAAGCACGGAGGAAAAACACAAAACGTGTCTAAGCCAATGAGAACTGTCCTTTTCGACTGACTTTATCCAATGAGAAATAGCTTGATTTAACGGTTTTGCTCTTTATATAACTTGACTTCATTCAGCGCGCAATTATTTGAAACAAGTCGTGACAGTTGCAATGGCACGTACCAAGCAGACAGCTAGGAAATCTACTGGAGGCAAAGCTCCTCGAAAGCAGCTTGCCACCAAAGCTGCAAGAAAGAGTGCTCCAGCTACCGGTGGAGTGAAAAAGCCCCATCGTTACAGGCCTGGTACTGTGGCTCTCCGAGAAATTCGTCGTTACCAGAAGAGCACTGAATTGCTCATCCGCAAGCTGCCCTTCCAACGACTCGTCCGAGAAATTGCACAAGATTTCAAGACAGATCTTCGCTTCCAAAGCTCAGCTGTCATGGCTTTACAGGAGGCAAGTGAAGCTTACCTTGTAGGGCTTTTCGAAGACACCAACTTGTGTGCTATTCACGCAAAGAGAGTCACAATCATGCCTAAGGACATTCAGCTTGCTCGCCGCATCCGTGGGGAACGTGCTTAAGTTTGAAGTTCTGGCACTGAGTTCAAAAACGGTCCTTTTTAGGACCAATACACTACTTAGAGATGCTGTTATCCTAACAAGGATCTTGTCCATACTTGTTATCTTTTTTTTTTAAATTCTCACGCCGTATGTTGCATAGTTAATACATCTACCTTCGTTTTCCTGTCGTTTCGTATATCATCCTATCTTTCAAGTATATTCTTTAGTTTTCCCCTATGTTTACCGATTGATTATCTTCGTTTTATGTGGTCAAGGGTTCGATTTTGCCATATGTTGCATAACTTAACTTCGATTCAACCACTGTTTGCCCTTCTCAACGTTATTAATCTGATAGAACTCGCAGGCGAAATATGTACTTCTTCCAAGGTAGCAAAAGTAATATTATTTTGTCAGAGGTCGCTGCTGTTGAATGCAAACGTTAAACTAAACTTTCTTTAAGTGTCTGTTTGTACTTAACATCAGTTCAATTGTACACCTACATTTCTGCTGGTGTTACTATTTTTCTTTATAGCAATATTACGAATTATAAGACGGTATCCGTGGTTATTAGCGTGTTCCCTTTTCCTAACACTTTCTCATTACACCAGTATTTCCATCATTCATTAGGCGTAATCACCCGTCTCCTTTATCATAAAAATCATAATAGTACGACGTTAAATTGAAACATAGTCTACTTCACTTTCACGAGTTGTAATAAGTTCGAACATTTCTTTCACCCCAGCCTTGAAAAGAGTTGATTTTAGTTTAGTGTCCCTTTCAGCAGCAAGGCTGTTTCAAACGTGGACCTACTTATTAACGTGCAATGCGAAACATTTGAGCTCCCACCGAGAATCGAACCCAGTCAGCCTGCAAAAGTTTTTCTAACAAATGCATTAAGTGCGTTTTCTGTACTGTTTCGCTACTTGAAGATAGGAACAAGGAAAAAGTAAGTGATCACAAATTGACATTACGTAATGTGTTCCCCATTTTTTTTCGAGTACACCATTCTTGACACCCGTGAAAGCTTTCTTTCCCCACCCTCAATTCCCCTCTGTTATAAAGCACTTACATCAAGAAGTGCTTCGGTTAAAAAGAAAACTCAAAGTCCCTTGCGTGTATACTATACATTGCTATGAATGAACATGTGATAATGATAGGAAAAGCACAATTTTACTCTTCTCAAAGTATTTGATGGCTCTAAAAAGAGCCGTTTTAAAATGTCAGATGATTTACTGACACATTTACTTCTTCTTTGGTGCAGCCTTCTTAGCACTTTTCGGTTTTGCTGTAGCCTTCTTTGGCTTCGGGGCCTTTGGCTTCTTGGGAGTTTTTGCCTTCTTCACTTTAGATGGTGATTTCTTAGGTTTGGGAGCAGCAGCCTTTTTCTTTTCACCAGTCTTCTTGGGACGTTTAGCTGCTGGCTTTTTCGCAGGCTTCTTCTCCTTTGATGCTGATCGTTTCGCCTTGGTTGAAGATCCACCTTCAGGCTTCTCCTTCAGCGATGAAGCACTAAGCTTAAACGATCCAGATGCACCTTTTCCCTTGGTCTGAACCAAAGACCCAGAAGCAACTGCACTTCTCAAGTATTTCTTGATAAATGGAGCAAGCTTCTCGGCATCCACTTTGTAGTTCTGAGAGATGTATTTCTTAATAGCTTGCAGTGAACTTCCTCCCCTTTCCTTCAAATTCTTGATGGCGTTGTTCACCATTTCTGATGTTCTTGGATGAGAAGGTGTTGTTTTTGGTTTCTTAGGCTTTGCAGACTTCTTAGGAGAAGCCTGTGCCGGGGCTGCAGGTGCTGATGCCGTATCTGCCATTGCTTTCTGCAATAAACTCAACGATACTGAAGAATGAAATTTTCGCTAGCAGGCAGCGTTGAGTTTGGTTACGGAGCGCGGACCGGATAGAAAGCACTTGCTGAGGCGGGCTGAGGTAAACAGAAGTTCGTAGTTGCCACAACGATAAGTGTGTTTCCTTCTATTTTGATAAACGATTTTTTTCAGGTATTCAATGAATGCACCAGATCCTATTCTTCCTTACTGGCTAGAAGAAACTTTATTCCACATAACTCAAAAGGCATTTGTTTTTATTCGCTTTTCTATTTTATGTTTCAGTCATTGCTAAGTCGGTCACACTACTTTTTCACCCTCCTTGTGCTTATAATTTTCATAATTTAACATGGAAATACTTATCAATAAATAATTATATTACCATGGTAATTAACTTCAATCCTTCCTGTGATTATACGCAAAGTACCATCTTCGTACTGCTTACTATAGTTCAATGAAGGGAATCTATAAAGTAACGCGTGTCGCACACATCTGCCTTGCAAACTCCCTGGCCTACTTCCAATGTATAGACTTTTATTTCAAATCCTGATTTAATTTCATAATTTTCTGTAGATTTTAACATTTTATTACCCAGCTTCTTAATACGAATGACAATCAAGCCTAAATATTTATTCCCTTTAACTTTATTTTTCTTTTTTATTTTGTGCCTTGTTTCATATTTGTTCTTACGTTAGCAATTAACGCACTTACCGTAGTTATGTATGAACAGGTTGTTTCTATATTTATTTTATTCCAAATAAATTAAATATATATACGGATTATTTTATGGTAGTTGATATTTTCTGTTGTTTCCTACGTGAATTGAGGAAACGCACGGACTTTCGCCTAATTCTTGTGCTACTTTCATATGTCTGTATCTGTCGAATGCTGTCGATCTGTCGAAATGTGTATTACTATCTGTCGATTCATCGAGTGAACTGAATTCGTTAACCATTTCACCAGGCGCGCATGCATTTTTTTTTCTTCTAAGGGATCCAAGCTTCGGGGGGCAAGGTTCCAATACTACAAGCCACTATGTCTATATACTATTATTCTGCATTCGAAAACACGATAAATATTCCACTTACTTTTTCACAAAAACATGATACAGACAGAGTACAGATGAAGTGTAAGATCAGATTTATATTGATGATACATCAATATTTTCCCTGTTAATAACTACATTTAATGAGAAAGTCTGCAAATGTATGTTCACTTAGGAACTTTTGCGAGGAGTCCGCACCCGGTGGACACCCCGTGAGTACGCCTCTGCACTTGACTATACTTCGAATTATACTGCAAACAGTTGTATTTTAGTTTCCCCGTTTAGTTCATCGATATCATTAACACAAAGAAAATAGATGTTATAGATGCGTATTCTCAGTTCTCGCTTTATATCCGGACGTCTGCAAAAATCTACTCCTTTTCTTTCTTTCACGCATCCACCAAACTAACAATGATTTGTATTATAATATTTGCGCATAAAATGTATATCTCATACCTTCCATGTTCTCAAGTATTCATAGACAAAAACGGTTATTTTCTGCGAACAAATTGTCCAAACACAGTGCAAATGTCATCTATAGATTGTCCTGGTTCCGTCTGCGTGTACATAACAATGCGTCATAATCATACATTGCACATTAAGGATATCAATTAATCTTCCCAAATTCCTAGATATGCCTGGCAAAAGTTCCGCGTGTTGTAAGGATATTACATTTGTACTACCGACAAGGTGGTATCTTCCAACATTGAAGTTCAATAAACCCCAAATGTGTCGGATATAGTATTTGATTTCTTGTCTCATTGTTTGCGTCAGAGATGTCTTCTCAAGTTAGGATTTACGATACATACAGGATGAGTTGTATATATTGTTGCTGCCAGCTCTATATTAATCCCATATTTGTAAACGAATAAAAACAGTATTCTAATTATAACAATGTGCTCACAATTAATTTTATTCTTAATTGTTATACGTATTGTTGATTAAAAATGAAAATGTTGCTAAGTGAATTTTATTAATATTTTCTGTTGCGTGATATAGGAAGTGAGTGAAATATTGGAGGAATATAGTGTGCGTAGCAGATGATGTGCAGTGGCTTTGGATCGCCTGTGATAAGGTAAGGCATTTGCTATTTTAATTAACGCATTTTATATACTGTAATCCTAATTATTTTTATGTGAATGTGCTTACTACTTGTGTATTCAGTGGGACCGATGTTTTAATATGTATGGTCAAGCAGTGTCGAGCCTGGTCAGTGTGTGGATAGGTGACCATTTTTTGTAAATCGATAACATTTAACTTTGTAAACACGGATGAAGTAGAAGTATATTTATTTTATTTTTTACCTCAAATATGTAGGACACTTCTCCTTTGTACATCAATTATTATTATTAGTTCAACTTGTTTACAAGTTAAATGAAAAGAATAGTCGTTATCGTGTGATGATTGTGCTCATTAGGCTAAAGAAGACTCGTGATAAGAAAGAAAAGAAGAACGGTGCTCAAGTTTCGTCACAGCATATTCTCAAAAATTTACAGGCAAAATTCAGTGTTCTGCATGAAAAGGCATATTTGTACGAAAAAAAAAAAAATTCTGCAGACGACAGAATTAAATAAAGTAATACACATGTATTTTAGAGTTACTGGTGTAAAATCATTACAAGTGCTTTGCCAGGTGGCCAATAAAAAGCACGAATACTATTTAAGGGAGCCAAAACAGGAGAAAGCTGGGGGCCTGAGCGATAGCAAGAATGTGCGTCCAAAGTGAACAGGAGCGAAGGCGACGCGGGTATACGTATAAGCAAGGGTAGTGGAAACCAGTTAGTTTTCGAGTTTCAATAGCACTTGTCATGCATCCATACTAGTAGCGCCCCGCTTGTAAACATTAAGTACACTATGCAAGAATACACCGCCGGTGGAAAATAGTACCTAATACAGTTATCTTTCATATATACTGACTTATTTTACAGTAGTAACCCAACACTAGTAAACGTAAAATAAAAGTGTATAACTTTATATTTAATTCTATCGCCTGGCTTAGTTTTTCACCTGTAAGATGTACTTATTTAGAGCAAGTTTCTTAACTAGCAAATTAAACCGAGAACCACAGCAACCATATATATATTCTTATGATGTACTTTTCTTTGAGTGGTGTTCTCTGTCTATTGAATAACATTTTCTCAGTTTAATGCTAGCAAAAAACAAAACAAAATCAAAGTGTTTCTATATAAATTTAGTTCACCGTGTTGTAATATCACATGGAATTGAAAAACGAATAGTCGAACCTCTGCTATCTCGATCAAACTTCTCAGGATGATATACTGACTTACCGCAGAAGTTCGACTGAATACGTTTCTCAGTTCCATGGGAGAACCTGGAGAAGCAAAAGCCTGCGCAACGGAAAATACTAAATAAACTTGTAGAGCAGGTCAAGATGTATCATCATGCCAAGTTTCATTCAGATCAGAGAAGTTTGGCTGCAGCCATTTTCATTACAAAGCACAAAATGGATGGTCCCTAACCTCGAGAATCTTCACAATTGTCGACGAGTTGAACTGCACTCATCTGATCAAAATCAAACTTAAAATGACAGTTCACTTTCAACTGTTAAATAATATGATATGCAGGCTTCTGCTTTCCTAGTTACAGTCTATCCACTGTGGTATGCATATTAGTACAAATGTGAGAGTGCATATTTATTAAAGATTTGCTTCAAAAAGCGATGAAAGACATAGGCATTGCCGCGGGCGGTGATAACAAGATGCCGGAAAACGAACAAGCAGAAAGAATATGGGCTGAAGAAGTGTAAACGACGACGCGGCGGCCCGTAAAGGTGTTGCCGTCCTATTAAATGAATAATATCAAAAGAAAGAAAAAAAAAGTAAAAAATTTCGCGCTCGTAATCAAGACAGAAAGCAACTAAAGGAAATCTTTGTTTTACGTCCCACGTTATGCCGCTTAGGCTAAAAGAGGCGCTGATTATGAGAAATGATTGAAATGGTGGTGGAATGAAGAAAGTGGGAGGAAACGGGAGAACCCCGCGGTAACCCACCGCACATAGTTTTTGTCCACCATAAAGTTAACTTGGCGGGGGCTCAAGACAGAAAGACGGTTGGAAAAACAAATAAACGATGTTGCATCCCGTAAAAATGTTCGCGACCTATGAAATCAATATTTTTTCTTAAAGAAAAAAAAGAATTAAAAAGAGAAAAAAAGGTCAAAATTTCGCGCTCGCTTCGCTCGCGATCAGCAGAGAAAAGAGGACGTGACGCACCCCTAAAAGTGTTGGCGACCGATTGAATAAATATTGTGGGTAAAAAAAAAAAAAAAAAAAAAAAAAAAGTCAAAAATTTCGCGCTCGCTTCGCTCGCGATCAGCACAGAAAGAAGGACGTGACGCGCCCCTAAAGGTGTTGGCAACCGATTCAATACATATTGTCGGTAAAAAAAAAAAAAAAAAAAAAAAAAAAAAAAAAAAAAAAACGCTCGCTTCGCTCGCGATCGACATGAAAAAGGCAACGACGTGACGCCCCGTAAAATTGTCGGCGACCTATTCAATCAATATATTCGGTTGAAAAACAAAGTCAAAAGTTTCCCAATCGCTTCCCTCCCGATCGACATAAAAAAAAAGGCAACCCCTTCACCTCTCCTTATGCATTCATCAGTAAACATACAACCATAGATCACAATACCACTCACATCACCTATCAGTTCTCCACGTCCATCAAGATCCAATCATCGCCCTGGCCCTTTATGATGATACACAACATTACATGTTATTGTGTGCATTGCCCCGCGTTACAATACATGACCAAAAAAAAGAGAAAAAGAGCTGCACTGCCTTCAGTGTAGACATGTTCGTATTCGTATGATTTTAGGTACACGATAGTACAGTAATCTATCTTCACATGCTTCAGATGTGAACGATACCTACACATGAAGAGGGCTCCCGAGGTTTCCTTTTCCAATAGGATGGAGCTCCACCACACTTGCAGAATGACGAGAAGTTATGTTAATAAATATATCCCAGAGTGTTTCGTAACTCGCCCTTGGTCCTAATGATGAAGCGTTCTTCAGATGGCCCCGATGTCTCCACACATGATACTATGCGACTTCTTTTCACGAGGCTCTCAAAGATCACGTTTGTGTCCTAACATTCTCTGCAGATATGACACAGCTGCGATAGCGGATCACAGAAGCCTTTCCTCTCCTTACAAGAGACGTGTTCATTCGAGTATGTGAGTAATTCGACTATCGATTAAATATCTCCCGTGTCACGATAGTAGTCACTTTCAATTCTTCTAACGAAGGTAAGAAAAAATGCTATACAAACTTCCTTTCGGTATATAAAGGATTAGGGGCCCAGAGAATATTTTCTTTCAAGAGGATACATTCTTTTTCGAACACCCTGTATATAGATCCTCTAATTATAACTGCAAACAAAATGTTGATTTTGCAATTGCTTCCATGAGAGAATATTCTGTGCACTTTCTTTCTGAAGGGCCGGGCCTAAACGTTTTCCTTAATCATTAAATTTAGTAGTTATCTACAATTACATAGTTTTCCATTGTTCTCAAAATAAAGATTTTTCTCTATGAATTGTTGAATGTTGCTAGGGATATTGAAGTAATTCTTTTTAGTGTTTTTTTCTTTACAATAATGTACTGAACGCCTGCATTAAGGAAGTTCGTGTGTCCATCTTGCAAAATGTTTCGTCTTTTTTCATGCCCACTAAGGTAAATATTCATTTTGCTCTTTTCTCTGTATGCAAACCACATTTCTTAAAGGCAACATTTTCATACAAATGTAGTACTAAAAACTTCTAATTGGCAACATCTGGGCTGCGAAGAGGAAAAAGAAAGAAATCTCGTACGTATTCGCGCGCAATTCGGAATTAGCCAATGAAAAGCACAAAAGCGGCCACCATCTCTCTCTCTTTCTTATTAACGGTTTTGTACTTTCTGCAGTTCTATCAGTGCTGCTAACCTCTTACTATATCATTGAATATGTATGTTTAGATATATATATATATATATATATATATATATATATATATATATATTTTTTTTTTTACAAAAAATCATACTACTACGGAATAATATTAAATGCCTTTAAACCCTCATTTCTGTTTGCACTTTCTGTTACACTACCTTCCCCGAACTTCTTTCAAGTTATTAAGTGCAGAACGGGGAGTTATACATATTTACTTGCGCTTTGACAATATCTGCACATTGTGTAATAATAGGAGACGTATAAAATAAAACTATATACTAATACGTATATATATATATATATATATATATATATATATATATATATATACAGTACACATTCCACTATCCGAGGCTTTCCTTTTCTTTTCTTGCTGACGATAAATTACGCTTTTAGAAATGTTGTCTGAAAACAATAAGAATATGTGCAAAAAATACAATCAGAGGTAGAGGTCTTTAACAGGAAATAAGCAAGGGAGTTGAAAAATTTTTTATGCATGTAAAAAATATAGACATGAACCAACTTGTGAAATAAAAAGACCAGAAAACTACTCTTTCTAAATTATGTGTAAACTTTTTACCGAAAACGAAAGTTGCACGAAAGACTTTTTGTCCGTTTTTTGGCCTCCGGTGCTTGGGGTCCCTGATTCAATCCCAGCTCGTGCCGTGTGAACTTTGTCGTGCATAAAGACCGTGCTCATGGGTTTTCTCGGGTTTCTCCCGTTTCCTCCCACTTTCTTCATTCAGTACTCATCATCACCGTCTCCTTTAGCGTAACCGGTATAAGTATGCGACGTAAATCTAAATATTTCATTTCATTTCCCTTTTCTGCTCATACTGCTGATTATGCGCGATTATGCCAACATCCAACTCCGCGGATAATCGTGCGATTACTGTATATACAACTAATACAGATACAACTAATTATATTATCAGTTACAGTATCGGTTTTTATTTACTAATTTGCCTCACTTTATTTGCATCCCTGCAGTAAATAATTCTTATCGATAATAGTTAAAATGTATATTACATTTTAGTGCTTCACGACTGAATGATCATCTGCCTTACGTTATCTCGCAGCTGAAGAGAATGCTACACTGAAAACTACCTTGCGTTATAAAGGGTAAGTGAAACATATCTTAAAAATATCTTTCATACATTTCATTGTGTACATTAAAGAATGTAAGTTTGCCTTTTTCCTGTAATCAATACTTAATAAAGGATTTATTTTTATTTATTTATATACAATTTCATACGTGGTTCGTGATAGTAAACTCGATAGGACACAGTGGCACTATGAACATCCGAATCACTCATCATTCGAACATTCAAATATTTATTCGAATATTAGTATATTCCAAGTAATGTTAACGACGTTAATATGCTTGCCTTTATAGTTAATAATGTCAATTCTTACTTAAAACATACTTCCTTAACAGGACATTGAAGAAAAGGTAGTTGCCAACGGCCATACCATGCTGAATATACCGGTTCTCGTCCGATCACCGAAGTCAAGCAGCATCGGGCCTGGTCAGTACTTGGATGGGTGACCGCCTGGGAACACCAGGTGCTGTTGGTATACTTTTTCTAATTTTGTTTTTCACAAAGACGAATATTCTCACATCGTTCACCACGATAATTTCGTAATCATGCATTACTTAAAACAATTAGCAACGCTTTCCACGCGCTGGTCTTTTTGAGTATTCACCGACAAACCTACGTAGCTACAATAACTCACTCGAAGCCATATGCATTCGCCAACGGCCATACCATGCTGAATATACCGGTTCTCGTCCGATCACCGAAGTCAAGCAGCATCGGGCCTGGTCAGTACTTGGATGGGTGACCGCCTGGGAACACCAGGTGCTGTTGGCATCTCTTTTTCAAATTTCATTATCCTTCAAGTACGAAAATACTAGAAACATTAATTTTATAGTACTTTCAAGAGATAATTTATCAACATTATTTCATAGCGATTAATCGATATTCTAAGCGTTATACCCACTATTTCTTACACTAACAGCCTGTTTATTTGCACGGCACATTAAAATAACCTGATTTCCGATCCGTGTGCACCTACTACTATACTTAACACGGAATGTATTACCACTTTTTAAAAGTAAATTATTATGACTAAGTGTAGATCTCCGGCGAGTAAATGCCTTTCGTATACAAGCACGACACATCTCCGCTATGTGCTTTACTTTTTTACTAACAGCATATAGAAATTGGATTTCAACGTGTTTCTACATAACAGAATGAAGCAAATTTCGTGATTTAACTCTTTCGAATAATGTGTTGGTCCTGACAAGGACCGTTTGAAATGAAAAATCTTGAAGAAGATTTTTACTTAGAGCTTGTGTACTTGGTAACAGCCTTCGTACCCTCACTTACAGCGTGCTTGGCAAGTTCACCAGGCAAAAGAAGGCGCACAGCTGTTTGGATTTCCCGGCTGGTGATAGTTGACCGCTTATTGTAATGGGCCAAACGAGAAGCTTCAGCAGCAATACGCTCGAAGATGTCATTAACAAAGCTGTTCATGATACTCATAGCTTTGCTAGATATGCCAGTGTCAGGATGCACTTGCTTCAAAACTTTGTAGATGTAAATGGCATAGCTCTCCTTCCTCCTCCTCTTCTTCTTCTTATCTCCCTTGGAGATATTCTTTTGGGCTTTACCAGCCTTCTTTGCAGCCTTTCCGCTAGTTTTTGGTGGCATGATGACTCACTCGTTCAGCAAAATTAGATGTGTCCGCCGATTTATCGACTTCATTTAAATTACAGTACGTGTTTCAATTCGCGCCAACTGCCTTGCTTTTCATTTGATGCACTCGGGTGCACGCTTGAAGTAGTAACAAAACTGACTTGATTCATGGGAGGCCGCATAACAAGAGCTGAGTTCGTTGGGTACGGACACGTTTTTACTTGTGCCATGGAAAGTAAAACTAAATCACAACAAAATGTCCCTAGCAGGGCTATCACTTCTGATAATTATGATGACACTCGCTCAGACGCAAGTTCCATAGAACAACAAGACGAACGTCCTTTTAAAAAGGCCAAAAGAACAGTAAAACCAAAGACCGCCATTCCAACACCAGTACCTACGCAAAACAGTTATGATGCTCTCGCCACCACTGAGACTCATTCCAGGGATTCAGACACTATGATGGACATCTCCAACAATCAAGAAGAAGACTGTGAAACTGATGAAGAAGACCATGATCCCAAAACTTGCACCCGTGCTGACTGTTGTATTCTTGATCGAATCAAAAGCAAACCAAAAGCTATTATTATTTATGGATTCCCTAAAGACAAAGCCTACAAGCTTACCCATGGAGCGATCCAGGTATGCAAACAGTTACCTTACTGCGCAGTGTATCCTGATAGGATTAAATTTAGTTGCCAGAGCGTTCATGATTACAGCAGACTGAAGAGATATTGTAAATCATTCAATCTACAATATGCCTTCGAAATGATCAAGAAAGAACCTCTCATCCGAGTGGTTATTCGTCAATTACCGATAGATACTGATGTGAATAATATCCAGACAGATTTGAAAAACAGAGGATACCCAGTGATTTCGGTCCAACAACTCACCGGCAAAGGGGGGAAGCTCTTTCCCCTCTTTCTAGTCAACCTCAAGAAGACACCAGAAGCTCAATCGATTTATAAACTCGATTTCATAGAATTTTACCGTATTAGAGTTGAACCTTACAGGACAAAGACTTTCGTCCAATGTTACAACTGCCAGCGCTATGGACATACGCAATCGTATTGCTATGCAACTCCAAGATGCTTAAAATGTGCTGAATCACATGTTACATATAAGTGCAATAAACCTGCTGATGCTCCAGCAACCTGTCCGAATTGTGGAGGAGCTCACCCAGGCAATTATCAAGGCTGTCCAATTCTGCGTAAAGTTTCAACACGACGCAATCCACCCACAAAGCTCCCAGCTGCGGCGGATTTTCCTGCTTTATCATCTGACTCCACCCACCCAGTACAAGCTATGCCGGCTACGCAACCCGCTGCGGAAACTTATGCTACCAAGACACATTCTTCCAGAAGGACATCATCAAATAATCAACTCAGAGCTTCTCTGCCACGTTCTGATCCTGATCGTAATGAACCCAAATTGGAAGATGTCCTGGCTATCCTCCAGGATCCACAACTTCTTCAACTCGTCCAAGCTTTAAAGTGCAGACTCCCCCGTCTCAAAGAAGCCTCCAACATGCTCACTAAGCTCACGATACTTTGTGAAATCATAGACGACATCAGTCCATCTCAACCGTAATTTGAATTGGAAACTTCATACAGGACCACACCCTTATGAGGGCCACTCCGGACAACATTGGACCAGCTATCAGCCAATCATCAGTCAAGAAGAACACAAACCAGCCAATCCCTTTCAGACTCCAACTTTCCACCTAACCTTTAGTTCCATTATTACAGCAGGGCTAACGACCAGGCCACACTCTAGGTGCGACAGTCGCCCTTTGACCGCAACACCAATGGTACTATTTCATATGCTTGTACAGCACAAATAGGAGGTATGGGATCCAGGAGGAACCCGGTACTCCTACATGGAAAAACTGTCACATACAGAAGGAAGAAGAAGAAGAAGGAAGGAAGGAGGCCGCAATTTTTCCTCTCATCTTATTACGAAAGAATATTGAACAATGTCTGGTCGCGGCAAAGGTGGAAAAGTCAAGGGAAAGAGCAAGTCCCGCTCCAGCAGGGCTGGCCTTCAATTCCCAGTAGGCAGAATCCATCGTCTTTTGCGAAAGGGTAACTATGCCGAACGAGTTGGTGCTGGCGCTCCCGTGTATTTGGCTGCAGTCATGGAATACCTGGCAGCTGAAGTTCTTGAGTTGGCAGGCAACGCTGCTCGTGACAACAAGAAGACTAGGATTATTCCACGTCATCTGCAGTTAGCTATCCGTAACGACGAGGAATTAAACAAGTTGTTGTCTGGAGTTACAATCGCTCAGGGTGGTGTTTTGCCCAACATTCAAGCTGTACTTCTGCCCAAGAAAACTGAGAAGAAGGCATAAATGTAAGACCTATATCTCATACAAATCGGCCCTTATGAGGGCCACAAACCCCTTTATAGAGGAGATTTACGATTGAAATGAATTGTTTTCGATATACAGACTCATCAAAAGTGTCTGAGATAGTTGCTTAGTTTCATTCGAAATTCTCGCTGCTATTCGATTAATTAGTATATGTGTAGTCGTCGATCGTAATTGAAGCCCATAGGAAGTCACACTAACTTTAGAATACTCCAAACAGCGATGTGCTTAGTTCCCACTACATTATTAATTATAAGATCATTACCTTTTGTATTGTCGCTAGCTACATTTTTTTGATATTTGCGTACATCGGGCTCATATTACCCAGAGGACAGGACAGTCGAGCCCAGATTCTCAGCAATGGAAGAAAACCTCATACCACATATTCTCATGTACTTCATGCTAGACAAAGGAATTTCCAACATTCTTAAAGCACTCATGTTTCTCTCTTGCGTTGGCTTGGCTGAAATTACTCTGTTCAATATGTTCTCGACATTTATTATTGTTCATTACTATGCCCCAATGACATCATGAACAGAGCGGATCAGAAAACTTTCCTAAATTTCTTTTGCAACATAGTAATGACATTAAATGCACACTTAAGTACGATTTATTCTTTGCAAGGTCGATATTCATATTTGTGTGATATGTGTTATATGTATATGGTTTGTAATACGCAACTACTCTTATTCTCTGATCTCAGAACTCATTTGCTACTGTGCCCAACGAGCGAGCCTAGGTTTCTTGTAACTACTGCCTTTCTTTAGTAAATAATGTGAAGTATACAATGCATTAACCTACATCTCATATTTGTATTACTCTTTATTTTAGTAACCCGCTACGAAGTGTCATTAATTTACATGTAAATCACAATAGACACTACCGCAAAAGAAAGAAATCGAACCCAAGACCACGTAAACAAGATAAAGGACAAGATTCAGGTTTCTAACGCATTATTCGCCCCTCACAGCACAGTATAGAAGTTGTATAAGCCTCTATACGTACATCCTACTGTCAGAACAGAAATTCCGACTTGCGTTTCGCATCTCTCATGCTCGCTACTTCCAACAAATCGCCAATTTCCAACCAGAACCCCTTCTCCAGCATTAATACTGCTACATGATATGAATACGTATACATGAACGTACATAATGTAAAAAAAAACGTATGATTTTCTCAAATTAATCTCTCTACGTCTGTAATTTAGTGTGCATCAAAAGGCTTTAATGTAGTTACACGAATTCTTATAATCTAACAGAAAATCGCACAAAGTAAATCTTTCCCTTTATATAAATTTGTTGGCTCTGAAAAGAGCCGTTTATGCCAATTTTATATCCAAAATAGGAGGAACCCCAACTTAACCTCCGAAACCGTACAGGGTTCTTCCTTGCCTCTTCAAGGCATACACAACATCCATAGCTGTCACTGTCTTCCTCTTGGCGTGTTCTGTGTATGTAACAGCATCTCTGATTACGTTCTCCAGGAATACTTTCAATACTCCTCGGGTCTCTTCATAAATGAGACCAGAGATACGCTTCACACCACCACGGCGAGCAAGACGCCTAATAGCGGGTTTGGTGATACCCTGGATGTTGTCACGAAGAACTTTACGGTGGCGCTTGGCACCTCCTTTGCCAAGACCCTTGCCTCCTTTTCCACGTCCTGTCATTTCGATATGTTACTGCTTCGCTCACCACACACGAGAAATACAAGCCCAAGCAGCCCAAGACTCGTGGTTTTGTTCCTTCGATCATGCAGGGAAAGCACGGAGGAAAAACACAAAACGTGTCTAAGCCAATGAGAACTGTCCTTTTCGACTGACTTTATCCAATGAGAAATAGCTTGATTTAACGGTTTTGCTCTTTATATAACTTGACTTCATTCAGCGCGCAATTATTTGAAACAAGTCGTGACAGTTGCAATGGCACGTACCAAGCAGACAGCTAGGAAATCTACTGGAGGCAAAGCTCCTCGAAAGCAGCTTGCCACCAAAGCTGCAAGAAAGAGTGCTCCAGCTACCGGTGGAGTGAAAAAGCCCCATCGTTACAGGCCTGGTACTGTGGCTCTCCGAGAAATTCGTCGTTACCAGAAGAGCACTGAATTGCTCATCCGCAAGCTGCCCTTCCAACGACTCGTCCGAGAAATTGCACAAGATTTCAAGACAGATCTTCGCTTCCAAAGCTCAGCTGTCATGGCTTTACAGGAGGCAAGTGAAGCTTACCTTGTAGGGCTTTTCGAAGACACCAACTTGTGTGCTATTCACGCAAAGAGAGTCACAATCATGCCTAAGGACATTCAGCTTGCTCGCCGCATCCGTGGGGAACGTGCTTAAGTTTGAAGTTCTGGCACTGAGTTCAAAAACGGTCCTTTTTAGGACCAATACACTACTTAGAGATGCTGTTATCCTAACAAGGATCTTGTCCATACTTGTTATCTTTTTTTTTTAAATTCTCACGCCGTATGTTGCATAGTTAATACATCTACCTTCGTTTTCCTGTCGTTTCGTATATCATCCTATCTTTCAAGTATATTCTTTAGTTTTCCCCTATGTTTACCGATTGATTATCTTCGTTTTATGTGGTCAAGGGTTCGATTTTGCCATATGTTGCATAACTTAACTTCGATTCAACCACTGTTTGCCCTTCTCAACGTTATTAATCTGATAGAACTCGCAGGCGAAATATGTACTTCTTCCAAGGTAGCAAAAGTAATATTATTTTGTCAGAGGTCGCTGCTGTTGAATGCAAACGTTAAACTAAACTTTCTTTAAGTGTCTGTTTGTACTTAACATCAGTTCAATTGTACACCTACATTTCTGCTGGTGTTACTATTTTTCTTTATAGCAATATTACGAATTATAAGACGGTATCCGTGGTTATTAGCGTGTTCCCTTTTCCTAACACTTTCTCATTACACCAGTATTTCCATCATTCATTAGGCGTAATCACCCGTCTCCTTTATCATAAAAATCATAATAGTACGACGTTAAATTGAAACATAGTCTACTTCACTTTCACGAGTTGTAATAAGTTCGAACATTTCTTTCACCCCAGCCTTGAAAAGAGTTGATTTTAGTTTAGTGTCCCTTTCAGCAGCAAGGCTGTTTCAAACGTGGACCTACTTATTAACGTGCAATGCGAAACATTTGAGCTCCCACCGAGAATCGAACCCAGTCAGCCTGCAAAAGTTTTTCTAACAAATGCATTAAGTGCGTTTTCTGTACTGTTTCGCTACTTGAAGATAGGAACAAGGAAAAAGTAAGTGATCACAAATTGACATTACGTAATGTGTTCCCCATTTTTTTTCGAGTACACCATTCTTGACACCCGTGAAAGCTTTCTTTCCCCACCCTCAATTCCCCTCTGTTATAAAGCACTTACATCAAGAAGTGCTTCGGTTAAAAAGAAAACTCAAAGTCCCTTGCGTGTATACTATACATTGCTATGAATGAACATGTGATAATGATAGGAAAAGCACAATTTTACTCTTCTCAAAGTATTTGATGGCTCTAAAAAGAGCCGTTTTAAAATGTCAGATGATTTACTGACACATTTACTTCTTCTTTGGTGCAGCCTTCTTAGCACTTTTCGGTTTTGCTGTAGCCTTCTTTGGCTTCGGGGCCTTTGGCTTCTTGGGAGTTTTTGCCTTCTTCACTTTAGATGGTGATTTCTTAGGTTTGGGAGCAGCAGCCTTTTTCTTTTCACCAGTCTTCTTGGGACGTTTAGCTGCTGGCTTTTTCGCAGGCTTCTTCTCCTTTGATGCTGATCGTTTCGCCTTGGTTGAAGATCCACCTTCAGGCTTCTCCTTCAGCGATGAAGCACTAAGCTTAAACGATCCAGATGCACCTTTTCCCTTGGTCTGAACCAAAGACCCAGAAGCAACTGCACTTCTCAAGTATTTCTTGATAAATGGAGCAAGCTTCTCGGCATCCACTTTGTAGTTCTGAGAGATGTATTTCTTAATAGCTTGCAGTGAACTTCCTCCCCTTTCCTTCAAATTCTTGATGGCGTTGTTCACCATTTCTGATGTTCTTGGATGAGAAGGTGTTGTTTTTGGTTTCTTAGGCTTTGCAGACTTCTTAGGAGAAGCCTGTGCCGGGGCTGCAGGTGCTGATGCCGTATCTGCCATTGCTTTCTGCAATAAACTCAACGATACTGAAGAATGAAATTTTCGCTAGCAGGCAGCGTTGAGTTTGGTTACGGAGCGCGGACCGGATAGAAAGCACTTGCTGAGGCGGGCTGAGGTAAACAGAAGTTCGTAGTTGCCACAACGATAAGTGTGTTTCCTTCTATTTTGATAAACGATTTTTTTCAGGTATTCAATGAATGCACCAGATCCTATTCTTCCTTACTGGCTAGAAGAAACTTTATTCCACATAACTCAAAAGGCATTTGTTTTTATTCGCTTTTCTATTTTATGTTTCAGTCATTGCTAAGTCGGTCACACTACTTTTTCACCCTCCTTGTGCTTATAATTTTCATAATTTAACATGGAAATACTTATCAATAAATAATTATATTACCATGGTAATTAACTTCAATCCTTCCTGTGATTATACGCAAAGTACCATCTTCGTACTGCTTACTATAGTTCAATGAAGGGAATCTATAAAGTAACGCGTGTCGCACACATCTGCCTTGCAAACTCCCTGGCCTACTTCCAATGTATAGACTTTTATTTCAAATCCTGATTTAATTTCATAATTTTCTGTAGATTTTAACATTTTATTACCCAGCTTCTTAATACGAATGACAATCAAGCCTAAATATTTATTCCCTTTAACTTTATTTTTCTTTTTTATTTTGTGCCTTGTTTCATATTTGTTCTTACGTTAGCAATTAACGCACTTACCGTAGTTATGTATGAACAGGTTGTTTCTATATTTATTTTATTCCAAATAAATTAAATATATATACGGATTATTTTATGGTAGTTGATATTTTCTGTTGTTTCCTACGTGAATTGAGGAAACGCACGGACTTTCGCCTAATTCTTGTGCTACTTTCATATGTCTGTATCTGTCGAATGCTGTCGATCTGTCGAAATGTGTATTACTATCTGTCGATTCATCGAGTGAACTGAATTCGTTAACCATTTCACCAGGCGCGCATGCATTTTTTTTTCTTCTAAGGGATCCAAGCTTCGGGGGGCAAGGTTCCAATACTACAAGCCACTATGTCTATATACTATTATTCTGCATTCGAAAACACGATAAATATTCCACTTACTTTTTCACAAAAACATGATACAGACAGACAGAGTACAGATGAAGTGTAAGATCAGATTTATATTGATGATACATCAATATTTTCCCTGTTAATAACTACATTTAATGAGAAAGTCTGCAAATGTATGTTCACTTAGGAACTTTTGCGAGGAGTCCGCACCCGGTGGACACCCCGTGAGTACGCCTCTGCACTTGACTATACTTCGAATTATACTGCAAACAGTTGTATTTTAGTTTCCCCGTTTAGTTCATCGATATCATTAACACAAAGAAAATAGATGTTATAGATGCGTATTCTCAGTTCTCGCTTTATATCCGGACGTCTGCAAAAATCTACTCCTTTTCTTTCTTTCACGCATCCACCAAACTAACAATGATTTGTATTATAATATTTGCGCATAAAATGTATATCTCATACCTTCCATGTTCTCAAGTATTCATAGACAAAAACGGTTATTTTCTGCGAACAAATTGTCCAAACACAGTGCAAATGTCATCTATAGATTGTCCTGGTTCCGTCTGCGTGTACATAACAATGCGTCATAATCATACATTGCACATTAAGGATATCAATTAATCTTCCCAAATTCCTAGATATGCCTGGCAAAAGTTCCGCGTGTTGTAAGGATATTACATTTGTACTACCGACAAGGTGGTATCTTCCAACATTGAAGTTCAATAAACCCCAAATGTGTCGGATATAGTATTTGATTTCTTGTCTCATTGTTTGCGTCAGAGATGTCTTCTCAAGTTAGGATTTACGATACATACAGGATGAGTTGTATATATTGTTGCTGCCAGCTCTATATTAATCCCATATTTGTAAACGAATAAAAACAGTATTCTAATTATAACAATGTGCTCACAATTAATTTTATTCTTAATTGTTATACGTATTGTTGATTAAAAATGAAAATGTTGCTAAGTGAATTTTATTAATATTTTCTGTTGCGTGATATAGGAAGTGAGTGAAATATTGGAGGAATATAGTGTGCGTAGCAGATGATGTGCAGTGGCTTTGGATCGCCTGTGATAAGGTAAGGCATTTGCTATTTTAATTAACGCATTTTATATACTGTAATCCTAATTATTTTTATGTGAATGTGCTTACTACTTGTGTATTCAGTGGGACCGATGTTTTAATATGTATGGTCAAGCAGTGTCGAGCCTGGTCAGTGTGTGGATAGGTGACCATTTTTTGTAAATCGATAACATTTAACTTTGTAAACACGGATGAAGTAGAAGTATATTTATTTTATTTTTTACCTCAAATATGTAGGACACTTCTCCTTTGTACATCAATTATTATTATTAGTTCAACTTGTTTACAAGTTAAATGAAAAGAATAGTCGTTATCGTGTGATGATTGTGCTCATTAGGCTAAAGAAGACTCGTGATAAGAAAGAAAAGAAGAACGGTGCTCAAGTTTCGTCACAGCATATTCTCAAAAATTTACAGGCAAAATTCAGTGTTCTGCATGAAAAGGCATATTTGTACGAAAAAAAAAAAAATTCTGCAGACGACAGAATTAAATAAAGTAATACACATGTATTTTAGAGTTACTGGTGTAAAATCATTACAAGTGCTTTGCCAGGTGGCCAATAAAAAGCACGAATACTATTTAAGGGAGCCAAAACAGGAGAAAGCTGGGGGCCTGAGCGATAGCAAGAATGTGCGTCCAAAGTGAACAGGAGCGAAGGCGACGCGGGTATACGTATAAGCAAGGGTAGTGGAAACCAGTTAGTTTTCGAGTTTCAATAGCACTTGTCATGCATCCATACTAGTAGCGCCCCGCTTGTAAACATTAAGTACACTATGCAAGAATACACCGCCGGTGGAAAATAGTACCTAATACAGTTATCTTTCATATATACTGACTTATTTTACAGTAGTAACCCAACACTAGTAAACGTAAAATAAAAGTGTATAACTTTATATTTAATTCTATCGCCTGGCTTAGTTTTTCACCTGTAAGATGTACTTATTTAGAGCAAGTTTCTTAACTAGCAAATTAAACCGAGAACCACAGCAACCATATATATATTCTTATGATGTACTTTTCTTTGAGTGGTGTTCTCTGTCTATTGAATAACATTTTCTCAGTTTAATGCTAGCAAAAAACAAAACAAAATCAAAGTGTTTCTATATAAATTTAGTTCACCGTGTTGTAATATCACATGGAATTGAAAAACGAATAGTCGAACCTCTGCTATCTCGATCAAACTTCTCAGGATGATATACTGACTTACCGCAGAAGTTCGACTGAATACGTTTCTCAGTTCCATGGGAGAACCTGGAGAAGCAAAAGCCTGCGCAACGGAAAATACTAAATAAACTTGTAGAGCAGGTCAAGATGTATCATCATGCCAAGTTTCATTCAGATCAGAGAAGTTTGGCTGCAGCCATTTTCATTACAAAGCACAAAATGGATGGTCCCTAACCTCGAGAATCTTCACAATTGTCGACGAGTTGAACTGCACTCATCTGATCAAAATCAAACTTAAAATGACAGTTCACTTTCAACTGTTAAATAATATGATATGCAGGCTTCTGCTTTCCTAGTTACAGTCTATCCACTGTGGTATGCATATTAGTACAAATGTGAGAGTGCATATTTATTAAAGATTTGCTTCAAAAAGCGATGAAAGACATAGGCATTGCCGCGGGCGGTGATAACAAGATGCCGGAAAACGAACAAGCAGAAAGAATATGGGCTGAAGAAGTGTAAACGACGACGCGGCGGCCCGTAAAGGTGTTGCCGTCCTATTAAATGAATAATATCAAAAGAAAGAAAAAAAAAGTAAAAAATTTCGCGCTCGTAATCAAGACAGAAAGCAACTAAAGGAAATCTTTGTTTTACGTCCCACGTTATGCCGCTTAGGCTAAAAGAGGCGCTGATTATGAGAAATGATTGAAATGGTGGTGGAATGAAGAAAGTGGGAGGAAACGGGAGAACCCCGCGGTAACCCACCGCACATAGTTTTTGTCCACCATAAAGTTAACTTGGCGGGGGCTCAAGACAGAAAGACGGTTGGAAAAACAAATAAACGATGTTGCATCCCGTAAAAATGTTCGCGACCTATGAAATCAATATTTTTTCTTAAAGAAAAAAAAGAATTAAAAAGAGAAAAAAAGGTCAAAATTTCGCGCTCGCTTCGCTCGCGATCAGCAGAGAAAAGAGGACGTGACGCACCCCTAAAAGTGTTGGCGACCGATTGAATAAATATTGTGGGTAAAAAAAAAAAAAAAAAAAAAAAAAAAGTCAAAAATTTCGCGCTCGCTTCGCTCGCGATCAGCACAGAAAGAAGGACGTGACGCGCCCCTAAAGGTGTTGGCAACCGATTCAATACATATTGTCGGTAAAAAAAAAAAAAAAAAAAAAAAAAAAAAAAAAAAAAACGCTCGCTTCGCTCGCGATCGACATGAAAAAGGCAACGACGTGACGCCCCGTAAAATTGTCGGCGACCTATTCAATCAATATATTCGGTTGAAAAACAAAGTCAAAAGTTTCCCAATCGCTTCCCTCCCGATCGACATAAAAAAAAAGGCAACCCCTTCACCTCTCCTTATGCATTCATCAGTAAACATACAACCATAGATCACAATACCACTCACATCACCTATCAGTTCTCCACGTCCATCAAGATCCAATCATCGCCCTGGCCCTTTATGATGATACACAACATTACATGTTATTGTGTGCATTGCCCCGCGTTACAATACATGACCAAAAAAAAGAGAAAAAGAGCTGCACTGCCTTCAGTGTAGACATGTTCGTATTCGTAGAAAATGATTTTAGGTACACGATAGTACAGTAATCTATCTTCACATGCTTCAGATGTGAACGATACCTACACATGAAGAGGGCTCCCGAGGTTTCCTTTTCCAATAGGATGGAGCTCCACCACACTTGCAGAATGACGAGAAGTTATGTTAATAAATATATCCCAGAGTGTTTCGTAACTCGCCCTTGGTCCTAATGATGAAGCGTTCTTCAGATGGCCCCGATGTCTCCACACATGATACTATGCGACTTCTTTTCACGAGGCTCTCAAAGATCACGTTTGTGTCCTAACATTCTCTGCAGATATGACACAGCTGCGATAGCGGATCACAGAAGCCTTTCCTCTCCTTACAAGAGACGTGTTCATTCGAGTATGTGAGTAATTCGACTATCGATTAAATATCTCCCGTGTCACGATAGTAGTCACTTTCAATTCTTCTAACGAAGGTAAGAAAAAATGCTATACAAACTTCCTTTCGGTATATAAAGGATTAGGGGCCCAGAGAATATTTTCTTTCAAGAGGATACATTCTTTTTCGAACACCCTGTATATAGATCCTCTAATTATAACTGCAAACAAAATGTTGATTTTGCAATTGCTTCCATGAGAGAATATTCTGTGCACTTTCTTTCTGAAGGGCCGGGCCTAAACGTTTTCCTTAATCATTAAATTTAGTAGTTATCTACAATTACATAGTTTTCCATTGTTCTCAAAATAAAGATTTTTCTCTATGAATTGTTGAATGTTGCTAGGGATATTGAAGTAATTCTTTTTAGTGTTTTTTTCTTTACAATAATGTACTGAACGCCTGCATTAAGGAAGTTCGTGTGTCCATCTTGCAAAATGTTTCGTCTTTTTTCATGCCCACTAAGGTAAATATTCATTTTGCTCTTTTCTCTGTATGCAAACCACATTTCTTAAAGGCAACATTTTCATACAAATGTAGTACTAAAAACTTCTAATTGGCAACATCTGGGCTGCGAAGAGGAAAAAGAAAGAAATCTCGTACGTATTCGCGCGCAATTCGGAATTAGCCAATGAAAAGCACAAAAGCGGCCACCATCTCTCTCTCTTTCTTATTAACGGTTTTGTACTTTCTGCAGTTCTATCAGTGCTGCTAACCTCTTACTATATCATTGAATATGTATGTTTAGATATATATATATATATATATATATATATATATATATTTTTTTTTTTACAAAAAATCATACTACTACGGAATAATATTAAATGCCTTTAAACCCTCATTTCTGTTTGCACTTTCTGTTACACTACCTTCCCCGAACTTCTTTCAAGTTATTAAGTGCAGAACGGGGAGTTATACATATTTACTTGCGCTTTGACAATATCTGCACATTGTGTAATAATAGGAGACGTATAAAATAAAACTATATACTAATACGTATATATATATATATATATATATATATATATATATATATATACAGTACACATTCCACTATCCGAGGCTTTCCTTTTCTTTTCTTGCTGACGATAAATTACGCTTTTAGAAATGTTGTCTGAAAACAATAAGAATATGTGCAAAAAATACAATCAGAGGTAGAGGTCTTTAACAGGAAATAAGCAAGGGAGTTGAAAAATTTTTTATGCATGTAAAAAATATAGACATGAACCAACTTGTGAAATAAAAAGACCAGAAAACTACTCTTTCTAAATTATGTGTAAACTTTTTACCGAAAACGAAAGTTGCACGAAAGACTTTTTGTCCGTTTTTTGGCCTCCGGTGCTTGGGGTCCCTGATTCAATCCCAGCTCGTGCCGTGTGAACTTTGTCGTGCATAAAGACCGTGCTCATGGGTTTTCTCGGGTTTCTCCCGTTTCCTCCCACTTTCTTCATTCAGTACTCATCATCACCGTCTCCTTTAGCGTAACCGGTATAAGTATGCGACGTAAATCTAAATATTTCATTTCATTTCCCTTTTCTGCTCATACTGCTGATTATGCGCGATTATGCCAACATCCAACTCCGCGGATAATCGTGCGATTACTGTATATACAACTAATACAGATACAACTAATTATATTATCAGTTACAGTATCGGTTTTTATTTACTAATTTGCCTCACTTTATTTGCATCCCTGCAGTAAATAATTCTTATCGATAATAGTTAAAATGTATATTACATTTTAGTGCTTCACGACTGAATGATCATCTGCCTTACGTTATCTCGCAGCTGAAGAGAATGCTACACTGAAAACTACCTTGCGTTATAAAGGGTAAGTGAAACATATCTTAAAAATATCTTTCATACATTTCATTGTGTACATTAAAGAATGTAAGTTTGCCTTTTTCCTGTAATCAATACTTAATAAAGGATTTATTTTTATTTATTTATATACAATTTCATACGTGGTTCGTGATAGTAAACTCGATAGGACACAGTGGCACTATGAACATCCGAATCACTCATCATTCGAACATTCAAATATTTATTCGAATATTAGTATATTCCAAGTAATGTTAACGACGTTAATATGCTTGCCTTTATAGTTAATAATGTCAATTCTTACTTAAAACATACTTCCTTAACAGGACATTGAAGAAAAGGTAGTTGCCAACGGCCATACCATGCTGAATATACCGGTTCTCGTCCGATCACCGAAGTCAAGCAGCATCGGGCCTGGTCAGTACTTGGATGGGTGACCGCCTGGGAACACCAGGTGCTGTTGGTATACTTTTTCTAATTTTGTTTTTCACAAAGACGAATATTCTCACATCGTTCACCACGATAATTTCGTAATCATGCATTACTTAAAACAATTAGCAACGCTTTCCACGCGCTGGTCTTTTTGAGTATTCACCGACAAACCTACGTAGCTACAATAACTCACTCGAAGCCATATGCATTCGCCAACGGCCATACCATGCTGAATATACCGGTTCTCGTCCGATCACCGAAGTCAAGCAGCATCGGGCCTGGTCAGTACTTGGATGGGTGACCGCCTGGGAACACCAGGTGCTGTTGGCATCTCTTTTTCAAATTTCATTATCCTTCAAGTACGAAAATACTAGAAACATTAATTTTATAGTACTTTCAAGAGATAATTTATCAACATTATTTCATAGCGATTAATCGATATTCTAAGCGTTATACCCACTATTTCTTACACTAACAGCCTGTTTATTTGCACGGCACATTAAAATAACCTGATTTCCGATCCGTGTGCACCTACTACTATACTTAACACGGAATGTATTACCACTTTTTAAAAGTAAATTATTATGACTAAGTGTAGATCTCCGGCGAGTAAATGCCTTTCGTATACAAGCACGACACATCTCCGCTATGTGCTTTACTTTTTTACTAACAGCATATAGAAATTGGATTTCAACGTGTTTCTACATAACAGAATGAAGCAAATTTCGTGATTTAACTCTTTCGAATAATGTGTTGGTCCTGACAAGGACCGTTTGAAATGAAAAATCTTGAAGAAGATTTTTACTTAGAGCTTGTGTACTTGGTAACAGCCTTCGTACCCTCACTTACAGCGTGCTTGGCAAGTTCACCAGGCAAAAGAAGGCGCACAGCTGTTTGGATTTCCCGGCTGGTGATAGTTGACCGCTTATTGTAATGGGCCAAACGAGAAGCTTCAGCAGCAATACGCTCGAAGATGTCATTAACAAAGCTGTTCATGATACTCATAGCTTTGCTAGATATGCCAGTGTCAGGATGCACTTGCTTCAAAACTTTGTAGATGTAAATGGCATAGCTCTCCTTCCTCCTCCTCTTCTTCTTCTTATCTCCCTTGGAGATATTCTTTTGGGCTTTACCAGCCTTCTTTGCAGCCTTTCCGCTAGTTTTTGGTGGCATGATGACTCACTCGTTCAGCAAAATTAGATGTGTCCGCAGAAACAGAAACAGAAAAGCTAGAATACAGAGGGCCCCTTAGCAAGAAAGCCCGCCCCGTGAGTGAAGCACCAACCTATATCTACGTGCTTCTCCTGCATGCGTTAGTAAACCTAAAGCATGTGTCGGTGGGTGTGTTCCGCGGTTTCTATCTTTACGAGACATTTACACGCGAGTCTGAGTTGTATAAATAGGAAGAAAGAAGGGTAAGAAAAAGAAGATAGGAAAGCGCGAGAAGTTTTTTCACATTCTGAGATTTGATAGAGGGATAAAAAACCTGGAAACCAGGAAAAAACCCCCAATCGGTCATGCTGCATGCAATAGTCTATTTACATGGCAAAACCATACTTGAAGGGGTGGCAAAAATCCATGTAAACTTGTCTGTAGTAATAAATTAATAACTTATCTGTTTAATTACAACCTATCTTAAAATCTGTTAAGTGTTATTAAAAAAATCTGTGTTGTCTGTAAGGGGAAGTGTATTGTTAGTGGGGACAACTGTTATTTTTTCAACATGCAATTTGCCAATGTCGTTGTCCATAGTCGGTGCTGAGAGTCATCATCGGTCTGCGGGTGACGGCTGGCTATCTCCGCTCTGGTACTTCTGCTGCTCTTCTGCCGATCCCCCTGCTATGTATCTTCTTTGCCACTGTTATTGGATTTGTGACGTACAGCTGTCCTGTGGTTGTGGATAATGCATTTATTGACAGGTTGAATATCTTCCTGGTGGCTATGGCTATTGTTTCTGTTAGTTTGGGCCTCTGTTCTGAGGGTGTTGTTATTGTCAGAATGGATGTGACCCAAGTTATTATTTTGTGTGTGGCCTGGTCTATTGCTTCTTCTATTTCTTCTATGGTTGGCGTTTTTCCGGGTTTTTCTTCTTCCGTTGCTTTGTCTGGTACTTCTTGGTTGTTCTTCTGTCCCTGAAAAGAGCCTGTTGTTGTGGGTCTGTCTTCAATGATTAGCTTCATTCTTACTGTTTGAGATGTTTTTGGCCTTTCAGGACAGTTGCTACTACCGGTTCTATGTCCATCTTTTCTACAAGTAGCACAGAAGTTATTGTTTATTGGGAGGTTGCAGCCCGTTTCGTGCGTGTTTCCACATCTATGGCATCTTCTCTTATTAGTGCATTGGTACTTGAGGTGACCGTATGCGTAGCAGTTCCAGCAGGGCATGGGACGCGGCTGGCTTCTCGACTGCTCTACTTTGTAAGTTCTGGGTCCTGATTTTAGGCCATATGTGATTAGTTTGTTCACATCTTCTGGGCTAGCTGAGAAAAGCCTCACGAGCTGCGTGGGTCCAGTCTCTGTCCTGATTCTAGTGAGGTTACTAAAATTGATGTTCTGGTTGTATAAGTCGGTTTCAAGATCCTTTATTTCTTTGTTTACGGGATAGCCTTTGATTACACATGTAAATATGGGAGGCTTCCTTGTCTTCTGTTTTCCCTTGGAACTGGCTGGTTGGCTATTGTTTGCTCTGGTGCGTGCTTCTGATTGGTCAGGAGTTGTAGTTGTTGTTGTAGTGGTAGCTGCACTCTTGTTTTCACTTCTTTTGTTTGCTTGGTTCCTTGTTGGATGATTTCTGGCTTCTGATTGGTTATTTGGTTTTTGCTTCTTTTTCTCTGATTGGGTATTGCAGTCTTGCTCTCTGTTGGTGCTTTGTTCCTTGTGGTCCTGAGAAGGGCCGGAAATTGTGGTCTTCTCCTGGATGCGTGTGGTTTTCACCTGTGTGTTAGGTTCCACCAGTGTGTGTGCGGTCTCTTCCTGTGTGAGTTTAGTCACTTCTTGGGATGGTTTCAGAGATGCTACTTGATTTTGTTCTCTTGTTTCTGTTGCTCTCTTCTTCCTGCTTCTTCTCTGGACTACGTGGAATTCATCTTCTTGGTTACTTTGGAGTTTTCTTCCTTCTTCTTTGCGGGATGATGACAAGTGGGTTTCATTGACGGTTAGGACTTCTTCTGTGTTTGCTTCTTCTGCAGTCTGGGGTGTATGGCCATCTCTGGTTGTTTCCCCCTGTTTGGCTCCCTCTGACTCTTCTTCGTCTTGGTTCGTATTTGGCCATTTAAACGATGCATCTAACTCTACATGTCGACCAAAATCTTCTGGTTTGAAGGACTTCAGAAATATTTCCCGCGCTGCCTTGTTAGTGAAGAACACTTTCATCTGGGTTCCATCGTCCACTACCAAGAAAGAATTTTCATCTAACTTCTCGACAATGATATCGGTGATATCTTCATCTGTGTATCGGTGGGACACACCCTTCATAAATACTGGTGAGGTGTGCAGGAACACCTCAAGGTTTTGTCCCTCGTGACGGTCAAGCAGCTTCTGCACTCTTTTGTTGTGGTCATCTTCTTCATTGTCTGGGTGTCTTCTTGTTTTGTCTGCTCCTTCCTTGGCGCTCCAGAGAACTGGATCACCTTCTGACGGCGTTCTTCTCTTGGGCGTCTTCTTGGGTGGGCGGGGCATGGCTCTAATAAGGGCCGCACTAGCTTCTCTAAACAGGGTGCAATTCTAATATTGTGTTTGGTGCCTCTCTATGCTATCCCAGAGAGATAATATTGCGTTCCCGTCAGCCGACTGTCGCCAAAGGCTGTACAACCTATATGGCCAGCGCGAAGCTTGACGCACAATAGGGGGTCCAGCCGACGGAAAACAATGTTTATTTCTCCAGGAAGCGGTGTGTGTGAGTGTGTTGTTTCAGTTTTTTTTTTATTATTAAGAAAACACAACTCTTCTCTAAAATGTACTCTTTTTTGTTACAAAGAGTAACTTCTTCTTGGCTGGTGAACACACCTTCGTTAACACCGCAAGGTTTCCCGGTGTGTCACGGCGTCTTCTGCAGCATTAAACGGCATCTTCGTTTCTTCAACACTTCTTGAACGTAGAATTCTTCTCTGTGAGAACAGCCTCTCCTCAGTCACCGATTTATCGACTTCATTTAAATTACAGTACGTGTTTCAATTCGCGCCAACTGCCTTGCTTTTCATTTGATGCACTCGGGTGCACGCTTGAAGTAGTAACAAAACTGACTTGATTCATGGGAGGCCGCAATTTTTCCTCTCATCTTATTACGAAAGAATATTGAACAATGTCTGGTCGCGGCAAAGGTGGAAAAGTCAAGGGAAAGAGCAAGTCCCGCTCCAGCAGGGCTGGCCTTCAATTCCCAGTAGGCAGAATCCATCGTCTTTTGCGAAAGGGTAACTATGCCGAACGAGTTGGTGCTGGCGCTCCCGTGTATTTGGCTGCAGTCATGGAATACCTGGCAGCTGAAGTTCTTGAGTTGGCAGGCAACGCTGCTCGTGACAACAAGAAGACTAGGATTATTCCACGTCATCTGCAGTTAGCTATCCGTAACGACGAGGAATTAAACAAGTTGTTGTCTGGAGTTACAATCGCTCAGGGTGGTGTTTTGCCCAACATTCAAGCTGTACTTCTGCCCAAGAAAACTGAGAAGAAGGCATAAATGTAAGACCTATATCTCATACAAATCGGCCCTTATGAGGGCCACAAACCCCTTTATAGAGGAGATTTACGATTGAAATGAATTGTTTTCGATATACAGACTCATCAAAAGTGTCTGAGATAGTTGCTTAGTTTCATTCGAAATTCTCGCTGCTATTCGATTAATTAGTATATGTGTAGTCGTCGATCGTAATTGAAGCCCATAGGAAGTCACACTAACTTTAGAATACTCCAAACAGCGATGTGCTTAGTTCCCACTACATTATTAATTATAAGATCATTACCTTTTGTATTGTCGCTAGCTACATTTTTTTGATATTTGCGTACATCGGGCTCATATTACCCAGAGGACAGGACAGTCGAGCCCAGATTCTCAGCAATGGAAGAAAACCTCATACCACATATTCTCATGTACTTCATGCTAGACAAAGGAATTTCCAACATTCTTAAAGCACTCATGTTTCTCTCTTGCGTTGGCTTGGCTGAAATTACTCTGTTCAATATGTTCTCGACATTTATTATTGTTCATTACTATGCCCCAATGACATCATGAACAGAGCGGATCAGAAAACTTTCCTAAATTTCTTTTGCAACATAGTAATGACATTAAATGCACACTTAAGTACGATTTATTCTTTGCAAGGTCGATATTCATATTTGTGTGATATGTGTTATATGTATATGGTTTGTAATACGCAACTACTCTTATTCTCTGATCTCAGAACTCATTTGCTACTGTGCCCAACGAGCGAGCCTAGGTTTCTTGTAACTACTGCCTTTCTTTAGTAAATAATGTGAAGTATACAATGCATTAACCTACATCTCATATTTGTATTACTCTTTATTTTAGTAACCCGCTACGAAGTGTCATTAATTTACATGTAAATCACAATAGACACTACCGCAAAAGAAAGAAATCGAACCCAAGACCACGTAAACAAGATAAAGGACAAGATTCAGGTTTCTAACGCATTATTCGCCCCTCACAGCACAGTATAGAAGTTGTATAAGCCTCTATACGTACATCCTACTGTCAGAACAGAAATTCCGACTTGCGTTTCGCATCTCTCATGCTCGCTACTTCCAACAAATCGCCAATTTCCAACCAGAACCCCTTCTCCAGCATTAATACTGCTACATGATATGAATACGTATACATGAACGTACATAATGTAAAAAAAAACGTATGATTTTCTCAAATTAATCTCTCTACGTCTGTAATTTAGTGTGCATCAAAAGGCTTTAATGTAGTTACACGAATTCTTATAATCTAACAGAAAATCGCACAAAGTAAATCTTTCCCTTTATATAAATTTGTTGGCTCTGAAAAGAGCCGTTTATGCCAATTTTATATCCAAAATAGGAGGAACCCCAACTTAACCTCCGAAACCGTACAGGGTTCTTCCTTGCCTCTTCAAGGCATACACAACATCCATAGCTGTCACTGTCTTCCTCTTGGCGTGTTCTGTGTATGTAACAGCATCTCTGATTACGTTCTCCAGGAATACTTTCAATACTCCTCGGGTCTCTTCATAAATGAGACCAGAGATACGCTTCACACCACCACGGCGAGCAAGACGCCTAATAGCGGGTTTGGTGATACCCTGGATGTTGTCACGAAGAACTTTACGGTGGCGCTTGGCACCTCCTTTGCCAAGACCCTTGCCTCCTTTTCCACGTCCTGTCATTTCGATATGTTACTGCTTCGCTCACCACACACGAGAAATACAAGCCCAAGCAGCCCAAGACTCGTGGTTTTGTTCCTTCGATCATGCAGGGAAAGCACGGAGGAAAAACACAAAACGTGTCTAAGCCAATGAGAACTGTCCTTTTCGACTGACTTTATCCAATGAGAAATAGCTTGATTTAACGGTTTTGCTCTTTATATAACTTGACTTCATTCAGCGCGCAATTATTTGAAACAAGTCGTGACAGTTGCAATGGCACGTACCAAGCAGACAGCTAGGAAATCTACTGGAGGCAAAGCTCCTCGAAAGCAGCTTGCCACCAAAGCTGCAAGAAAGAGTGCTCCAGCTACCGGTGGAGTGAAAAAGCCCCATCGTTACAGGCCTGGTACTGTGGCTCTCCGAGAAATTCGTCGTTACCAGAAGAGCACTGAATTGCTCATCCGCAAGCTGCCCTTCCAACGACTCGTCCGAGAAATTGCACAAGATTTCAAGACAGATCTTCGCTTCCAAAGCTCAGCTGTCATGGCTTTACAGGAGGCAAGTGAAGCTTACCTTGTAGGGCTTTTCGAAGACACCAACTTGTGTGCTATTCACGCAAAGAGAGTCACAATCATGCCTAAGGACATTCAGCTTGCTCGCCGCATCCGTGGGGAACGTGCTTAAGTTTGAAGTTCTGGCACTGAGTTCAAAAACGGTCCTTTTTAGGACCAATACACTACTTAGAGATGCTGTTATCCTAACAAGGATCTTGTCCATACTTGTTATCTTTTTTTTTTAAATTCTCACGCCGTATGTTGCATAGTTAATACATCTACCTTCGTTTTCCTGTCGTTTCGTATATCATCCTATCTTTCAAGTATATTCTTTAGTTTTCCCCTATGTTTACCGATTGATTATCTTCGTTTTATGTGGTCAAGGGTTCGATTTTGCCATATGTTGCATAACTTAACTTCGATTCAACCACTGTTTGCCCTTCTCAACGTTATTAATCTGATAGAACTCGCAGGCGAAATATGTACTTCTTCCAAGGTAGCAAAAGTAATATTATTTTGTCAGAGGTCGCTGCTGTTGAATGCAAACGTTAAACTAAACTTTCTTTAAGTGTCTGTTTGTACTTAACATCAGTTCAATTGTACACCTACATTTCTGCTGGTGTTACTATTTTTCTTTATAGCAATATTACGAATTATAAGACGGTATCCGTGGTTATTAGCGTGTTCCCTTTTCCTAACACTTTCTCATTACACCAGTATTTCCATCATTCATTAGGCGTAATCACCCGTCTCCTTTATCATAAAAATCATAATAGTACGACGTTAAATTGAAACATAGTCTACTTCACTTTCACGAGTTGTAATAAGTTCGAACATTTCTTTCACCCCAGCCTTGAAAAGAGTTGATTTTAGTTTAGTGTCCCTTTCAGCAGCAAGGCTGTTTCAAACGTGGACCTACTTATTAACGTGCAATGCGAAACATTTGAGCTCCCACCGAGAATCGAACCCAGTCAGCCTGCAAAAGTTTTTCTAACAAATGCATTAAGTGCGTTTTCTGTACTGTTTCGCTACTTGAAGATAGGAACAAGGAAAAAGTAAGTGATCACAAATTGACATTACGTAATGTGTTCCCCATTTTTTTTCGAGTACACCATTCTTGACACCCGTGAAAGCTTTCTTTCCCCACCCTCAATTCCCCTCTGTTATAAAGCACTTACATCAAGAAGTGCTTCGGTTAAAAAGAAAACTCAAAGTCCCTTGCGTGTATACTATACATTGCTATGAATGAACATGTGATAATGATAGGAAAAGCACAATTTTACTCTTCTCAAAGTATTTGATGGCTCTAAAAAGAGCCGTTTTAAAATGTCAGATGATTTACTGACACATTTACTTCTTCTTTGGTGCAGCCTTCTTAGCACTTTTCGGTTTTGCTGTAGCCTTCTTTGGCTTCGGGGCCTTTGGCTTCTTGGGAGTTTTTGCCTTCTTCACTTTAGATGGTGATTTCTTAGGTTTGGGAGCAGCAGCCTTTTTCTTTTCACCAGTCTTCTTGGGACGTTTAGCTGCTGGCTTTTTCGCAGGCTTCTTCTCCTTTGATGCTGATCGTTTCGCCTTGGTTGAAGATCCACCTTCAGGCTTCTCCTTCAGCGATGAAGCACTAAGCTTAAACGATCCAGATGCACCTTTTCCCTTGGTCTGAACCAAAGACCCAGAAGCAACTGCACTTCTCAAGTATTTCTTGATAAATGGAGCAAGCTTCTCGGCATCCACTTTGTAGTTCTGAGAGATGTATTTCTTAATAGCTTGCAGTGAACTTCCTCCCCTTTCCTTCAAATTCTTGATGGCGTTGTTCACCATTTCTGATGTTCTTGGATGAGAAGGTGTTGTTTTTGGTTTCTTAGGCTTTGCAGACTTCTTAGGAGAAGCCTGTGCCGGGGCTGCAGGTGCTGATGCCGTATCTGCCATTGCTTTCTGCAATAAACTCAACGATACTGAAGAATGAAATTTTCGCTAGCAGGCAGCGTTGAGTTTGGTTACGGAGCGCGGACCGGATAGAAAGCACTTGCTGAGGCGGGCTGAGGTAAACAGAAGTTCGTAGTTGCCACAACGATAAGTGTGTTTCCTTCTATTTTGATAAACGATTTTTTTCAGGTATTCAATGAATGCACCAGATCCTATTCTTCCTTACTGGCTAGAAGAAACTTTATTCCACATAACTCAAAAGGCATTTGTTTTTATTCGCTTTTCTATTTTATGTTTCAGTCATTGCTAAGTCGGTCACACTACTTTTTCACCCTCCTTGTGCTTATAATTTTCATAATTTAACATGGAAATACTTATCAATAAATAATTATATTACCATGGTAATTAACTTCAATCCTTCCTGTGATTATACGCAAAGTACCATCTTCGTACTGCTTACTATAGTTCAATGAAGGGAATCTATAAAGTAACGCGTGTCGCACACATCTGCCTTGCAAACTCCCTGGCCTACTTCCAATGTATAGACTTTTATTTCAAATCCTGATTTAATTTCATAATTTTCTGTAGATTTTAACATTTTATTACCCAGCTTCTTAATACGAATGACAATCAAGCCTAAATATTTATTCCCTTTAACTTTATTTTTCTTTTTTATTTTGTGCCTTGTTTCATATTTGTTCTTACGTTAGCAATTAACGCACTTACCGTAGTTATGTATGAACAGGTTGTTTCTATATTTATTTTATTCCAAATAAATTAAATATATATACGGATTATTTTATGGTAGTTGATATTTTCTGTTGTTTCCTACGTGAATTGAGGAAACGCACGGACTTTCGCCTAATTCTTGTGCTACTTTCATATGTCTGTATCTGTCGAATGCTGTCGATCTGTCGAAATGTGTATTACTATCTGTCGATTCATCGAGTGAACTGAATTCGTTAACCATTTCACCAGGCGCGCATGCATTTTTTTTTCTTCTAAGGGATCCAAGCTTCGGGGGGCAAGGTTCCAATACTACAAGCCACTATGTCTATATACTATTATTCTGCATTCGAAAACACGATAAATATTCCACTTACTTTTTCACAAAAACATGATACAGACAGAGTACAGATGAAGTGTAAGATCAGATTTATATTGATGATACATCAATATTTTCCCTGTTAATAACTACATTTAATGAGAAAGTCTGCAAATGTATGTTCACTTAGGAACTTTTGCGAGGAGTCCGCACCCGGTGGACACCCCGTGAGTACGCCTCTGCACTTGACTATACTTCGAATTATACTGCAAACAGTTGTATTTTAGTTTCCCCGTTTAGTTCATCGATATCATTAACACAAAGAAAATAGATGTTATAGATGCGTATTCTCAGTTCTCGCTTTATATCCGGACGTCTGCAAAAATCTACTCCTTTTCTTTCTTTCACGCATCCACCAAACTAACAATGATTTGTATTATAATATTTGCGCATAAAATGTATATCTCATACCTTCCATGTTCTCAAGTATTCATAGACAAAAACGGTTATTTTCTGCGAACAAATTGTCCAAACACAGTGCAAATGTCATCTATAGATTGTCCTGGTTCCGTCTGCGTGTACATAACAATGCGTCATAATCATACATTGCACATTAAGGATATCAATTAATCTTCCCAAATTCCTAGATATGCCTGGCAAAAGTTCCGCGTGTTGTAAGGATATTACATTTGTACTACCGACAAGGTGGTATCTTCCAACATTGAAGTTCAATAAACCCCAAATGTGTCGGATATAGTATTTGATTTCTTGTCTCATTGTTTGCGTCAGAGATGTCTTCTCAAGTTAGGATTTACGATACATACAGGATGAGTTGTATATATTGTTGCTGCCAGCTCTATATTAATCCCATATTTGTAAACGAATAAAAACAGTATTCTAATTATAACAATGTGCTCACAATTAATTTTATTCTTAATTGTTATACGTATTGTTGATTAAAAATGAAAATGTTGCTAAGTGAATTTTATTAATATTTTCTGTTGCGTGATATAGGAAGTGAGTGAAATATTGGAGGAATATAGTGTGCGTAGCAGATGATGTGCAGTGGCTTTGGATCGCCTGTGATAAGGTAAGGCATTTGCTATTTTAATTAACGCATTTTATATACTGTAATCCTAATTATTTTTATGTGAATGTGCTTACTACTTGTGTATTCAGTGGGACCGATGTTTTAATATGTATGGTCAAGCAGTGTCGAGCCTGGTCAGTGTGTGGATAGGTGACCATTTTTTGTAAATCGATAACATTTAACTTTGTAAACACGGATGAAGTAGAAGTATATTTATTTTATTTTTTACCTCAAATATGTAGGACACTTCTCCTTTGTACATCAATTATTATTATTAGTTCAACTTGTTTACAAGTTAAATGAAAAGAATAGTCGTTATCGTGTGATGATTGTGCTCATTAGGCTAAAGAAGACTCGTGATAAGAAAGAAAAGAAGAACGGTGCTCAAGTTTCGTCACAGCATATTCTCAAAAATTTACAGGCAAAATTCAGTGTTCTGCATGAAAAGGCATATTTGTACGAAAAAAAAAAAATTCTGCAGACGACAGAATTAAATAAAGTAATACACATGTATTTTAGAGTTACTGGTGTAAAATCATTACAAGTGCTTTGCCAGGTGGCCAATAAAAAGCACGAATACTATTTAAGGGAGCCAAAACAGGAGAAAGCTGGGGGCCTGAGCGATAGCAAGAATGTGCGTCCAAAGTGAACAGGAGCGAAGGCGACGCGGGTATACGTATAAGCAAGGGTAGTGGAAACCAGTTAGTTTTCGAGTTTCAATAGCACTTGTCATGCATCCATACTAGTAGCGCCCCGCTTGTAAACATTAAGTACACTATGCAAGAATACACCGCCGGTGGAAAATAGTACCTAATACAGTTATCTTTCATATATACTGACTTATTTTACAGTAGTAACCCAACACTAGTAAACGTAAAATAAAAGTGTATAACTTTATATTTAATTCTATCGCCTGGCTTAGTTTTTCACCTGTAAGATGTACTTATTTAGAGCAAGTTTCTTAACTAGCAAATTAAACCGAGAACCACAGCAACCATATATATATTCTTATGATGTACTTTTCTTTGAGTGGTGTTCTCTGTCTATTGAATAACATTTTCTCAGTTTAATGCTAGCAAAAAACAAAACAAAATCAAAGTGTTTCTATATAAATTTAGTTCACCGTGTTGTAATATCACATGGAATTGAAAAACGAATAGTCGAACCTCTGCTATCTCGATCAAACTTCTCAGGATGATATACTGACTTACCGCAGAAGTTCGACTGAATACGTTTCTCAGTTCCATGGGAGAACCTGGAGAAGCAAAAGCCTGCGCAACGGAAAATACTAAATAAACTTGTAGAGCAGGTCAAGATGTATCATCATGCCAAGTTTCATTCAGATCAGAGAAGTTTGGCTGCAGCCATTTTCATTACAAAGCACAAAATGGATGGTCCCTAACCTCGAGAATCTTCACAATTGTCGACGAGTTGAACTGCACTCATCTGATCAAAATCAAACTTAAAATGACAGTTCACTTTCAACTGTTAAATAATATGATATGCAGGCTTCTGCTTTCCTAGTTACAGTCTATCCACTGTGGTATGCATATTAGTACAAATGTGAGAGTGCATATTTATTAAAGATTTGCTTCAAAAAGCGATGAAAGACATAGGCATTGCCGCGGGCGGTGATAACAAGATGCCGGAAAACGAACAAGCAGAAAGAATATGGGCTGAAGAAGTGTAAACGACGACGCGGCGGCCCGTAAAGGTGTTGCCGTCCTATTAAATGAATAATATCAAAAGAAAGAAAAAAAAGTAAAAAATTTCGCGCTCGTAATCAAGACAGAAAGCAACTAAAGGAAATCTTTGTTTTACGTCCCACGTTATGCCGCTTAGGCTAAAAGAGGCGCTGATTATGAGAAATGATTGAAATGGTGGTGGAATGAAGAAAGTGGGAGGAAACGGGAGAACCCCGCGGTAACCCACCGCACATAGTTTTTGTCCACCATAAAGTTAACTTGGCGGGGGCTCAAGACAGAAAGACGGTTGGAAAAACAAATAAACGATGTTGCATCCCGTAAAAATGTTCGCGACCTATGAAATCAATATTTTTTCTTAAAGAAAAAAAAGAATTAAAAAGAGAAAAAAAGGTCAAAATTTCGCGCTCGCTTCGCTCGCGATCAGCAGAGAAAAGAGGACGTGACGCACCCCTAAAAGTGTTGGCGACCGATTGAATAAATATTGTGGGTAAAAAAAAAAAAAAAAAAAAAAAAAAAAGTCAAAAATTTCGCGCTCGCTTCGCTCGCGATCAGCACAGAAAGAAGGACGTGACGCGCCCCTAAAGGTGTTGGCAACCGATTCAATACATATTGTCGGTAAAAAAAAAAAAAAAAAAAAAAAAAAAAAAAAAAAAAAAAACGCTCGCTTCGCTCGCGATCGACATGAAAAAGGCAACGACGTGACGCCCCGTAAAATTGTCGGCGACCTATTCAATCAATATATTCGGTTGAAAAACAAAGTCAAAAGTTTCCCAATCGCTTCCCTCCCGATCGACATAAAAAAAAAGGCAACCCCTTCACCTCTCCTTATGCATTCATCAGTAAACATACAACCATAGATCACAATACCACTCACATCACCTATCAGTTCTCCACGTCCATCAAGATCCAATCATCGCCCTGGCCCTTTATGATGATACACAACATTACATGTTATTGTGTGCATTGCCCCGCGTTACAATACATGACCAAAAAAAAGAGAAA
>NW_027657135.1:0-40369 GCF_964235325.1 Thermobia domestica | reverse complement strand
GTGTTCCTTGTTTTATTCTCAGGCAAAGAAATCACGGCACAAGGAAAGGGCTGTTCTCTGTGCACTCGTAGAGTGTACAGGTGGCAGTCTCGCATAGGTTGGATTCGTTTACCGTTGTATAGTTGTGTTATGTTTCTATTAGATCGTCTAGATGCAGGTTTACCCTGTCTTTTGGTGTTTTGCTTACTTCTTTCCTGTGTTCCAAGCAGTTCACAGGTGGCGACCCCTTTCACACATCTATTAACTCGGTGCTCCGGCACTGAGCGTCAGACTTAGCCGTAGCCTGCCAGGGATTAGGGCCCTCTGGGGCGCTACACCTTCATAAGGCGCTACTGACCGGCCGAGCCGCCAGTCGCTGTGTTTCAACAATTAGCACACTTCTGTCGGTTTGGTACTGGCTGTAGAAGTACAGTCCACTACAGTGCAGTACAGTACAGTACAGTACAGTACAGTACAGTTCGATTATCCGAACTAACCAGTTTTCCGAACACCCATGTCCCCCAATTACTTCGGATAATCGACGCTCTACTGTACATACCTTAGAGAAAGAAAGAATCCGAAATGAAAGAAAGAAAAAGTAAGTGACAAAGTGCAATCTAGAGTTTTAGATGATTGCCGCTCTAGGGGGGGGGGCGTTTAGAGGTCATCCGTCCCTACCCTGAATTTCAGATGTTGGGAGCATAATGCAAATTTCCTGAGCAATGTCCACAGAGAAACATTGAAGTCCTTATAGCGAACAAATACGGACTTTGATGGCCATATCTATTGACCGTAAGGAACTATAGGCCTAAATTGCTCTCGTATATTTTTTGGCCTAGGATTCCAAAGGTTTCACTACTATCGAGTTTCGGGTCTACTTAAAATTCTGGAAATTAAGCCTAAGCAACTTTCCAGTTTTGATCATCTACATATATTTCATCCCTATGTATTCGGTGTAAGGACCCTAAACTCATTCTGTTGGACTTTGCTTATCAAAAGGTTTCTAAAATTGCCTTACTGTCCCCAAAATCTGAGATTCATGGTAGGCTGCCCTCCTGCCCCCACTGACGCCCCTGTCTAGTAGCAGTCAAATGAAACTATCCCACACCCTTTCACGTGGATTGACTGCGAAGATGTTACGTTTTGAAATAGAATTCATTTGCTGAGCAAAACTGAACATTATTGAAAATGGACTTGGATCCATTGTGCTCTGAACGCCCCAAATATTACTTTTCTTCAGTAAATTATTGAATTGAAAAAAAGCAACCAATTACATAGGCTTGCAGAAAATATTCTAAAGTTAACACAATGTGAAGTGTGCTTCAAATATTATTTTTCGAAAATTTATTTTTTTTTAAAATAATTTTATTAGTACCAGTGTTCTGAAATAGTAATCAAATTTTGCAACTAAAATCTCACCCGCCTCCACGAAACGTGAGTTTAGCCCCTAAGGGCATAACTAGGAAACGTTCAGAAACAATAACCCCAAAATGACTTGTCTTAGGGCTAAATAACAGCACAACCGTATTTCTGGCAAAATTCTAGCCTTAAAACATATACGAGGGCTATCCAGAAAGTAGATTACGTTTTCGTCTGTGTCCGCTAGGGGCGGGGCTAGCGCGGCCATCTTGGGGTCAGAGCGTTGCGCAGCTCAGTCGGCATCTAGCCGTGCTAGTGAGAGGTTCGTGCTGTGCTCCGTTAAGATACTGTGACGGTTTGAAATGTCTGCGTTAATTGAAAATCCCGCGAGCTGCGAGGTGCGTGCAGTAATAAGGTTTCTGACAGCAAAAAACTGTAAACGGATAGAAATCTATCGGCAGCTGTGTGAAGTGTATGGGGACAACATTATCACTGAAGGTGGAGTGCGACAGTGGGTCATAAGATTTAAAAATGGCCGAACCAATGTTCACGACGAAGATCGAAGTGGGAGACCCAGCAAAGTGACTGCCGAACTTGTCGAAAAAGTCGATGTTAAAGTCCGTGAAAATCGAAAGTTCACAATAACGGAACTTTCTTTGAGTTTTCCACAAATTTCGCGAAGTTTGTTGCACGAAATCATCAGCGAAAAGCTTGGTTACCACAAGTTTTGTGCAAGATGGATTCCAAAAATCTTGACAGAGGACCACAAAAATCAGCGAATGGCTGCAGCGTTGCACTTTTTGGACGCCTACAATAAGGATGGTGACTCTTTACTCGATCGCATCGTTACTGGTGACGAAACATGGGTGAAACACGTGAACTGTGAAACGAAATTGCAATCAATGCAGTGGGGGCACACAGGTTCTCCCCAAAAACCCAAGAAATGCATGCAAACAATGTCGGCAAGGAAGATGATGGCGACTGTTTTTTGGGACAGAAAAGGTGTGATTTTGGTGGACTTCCTGGAAAGAGGCACTACAATAAACGCTCAAAGGTATTGCCAAACTCTGCAAAACCTCAGAAGAGCAATTCAAAACAAGCGCAGAGGAATGTTGAGCTCTAAGATCTTGTTGATTCACGACAACGCCCGGCCCCACACGGCAAATGTCACGCGTGAAGTTCTTGAATCTTTTCAGTGGGAGTTGTTTCCTCATCCGCCGTACAGTCCAGACCTGGCACCGAGCGACTTCCACCTATTCCCAGCAATGAAGAAGTGGCTGACTATGCAGCGTTTTGATGACGACGAACAGCTGCAAGAAGAGGTAACGAAGTGGTTGAAGTCGCAGGTGGCCGAATTTTTCGACGAAGGAATTTCCAAGCTCGTACATCGCTACGATAAATGCCTTAATTTGAATGGTGACTATGTCGAAAAGTAGTATTTGTGTGTGGCTTTCATCTGTATATAATAAAATTTGTTTCCTATACTTTGTTGATTTTTTATTCCAAAACGTAATCTACTTTCTGGATAGCCCTCGTAAAATTATTCCCTTTGCATTTGAAATTTCGAATTGCAATCAAAGATGGCCGCAAAGATACTTGTCATAGCACCATCTGATGTATCAGACCACTTTCAAGTTTCATCATCCTCCCTCAACCCGTTCTCAACACACAAGGGTGCTGAGGACATTTATTTCACTATTGTGAAGAGACTAATATTTATTGACTATCGTTGATCTCCCACAAAATCATTTATTCTTTAAGACATCTTCAGCCTTATCTTCGGTGTTGTGAGATTATTCCTTTTTTTCCTAATTTCATAAAGCTATCTCTTATGTGTCGAAGAACGCTAGTTATTCGGATGTCTTAGTTTATGAAATTCATGTATGTCTGAGAATTTAGTCTACGTTTCTCTTCCGTAGTTTTGTGTTTTCGTGGCTAAATCGTGGAAGTGTTTGTTTATGTTATATAATGTATTATGTCAATGTGTATTTTTTATGTAATAAAGCTGAGAGAGCTACTTTCCCAACTATCTGTCCATCTCTGACGTCATGAGTACCTGTTGGGACGAAAACATCTCATCTACACGTGTCTGGAGTCAGCAGGATTACCAGAAGATCTTGGTCTTTAAATACTCCCTCCATCCCGGAAAGAGAGAGTCACACGGAGCCTTCAGAGACACACAGAGCCTTCGAAGTCTCACGGAACCTTTGAAGTCGCTTGGAGACTTTGGAGTCGGTCTTCGAGGACTATAGTCGCGAAGTTATCAAAAGACAGTCAACGGAGTCGGTCCGGGGAGTGCACGGCAGTCAATCGAGCACTTCGGGAGTAATTTGGAAGACAAACCGAACAGTTTGTAATTCGGTATCCGACATATTAAACACCAGGCGAACAACAGGAGGAAGCCCAGCAGAGATGAAGCTACAGGTACTGTGACGTCAGTTTTCTTCCTTTCTCTCCCTCACCTCTCTCCTACCCTCACTCTCTCTTTCTTCAGAAAAAGCTAAAATTCTTATTTTTATTTCTTTTAAAATCAGACGGGTGTCGTCCGGTCCCAGGACCCGTTCTACCCTTGAGAAACATCCCAAGAATCTCACTTTGACGACACAGCTTTCTTTGAAAATACTTTTCAAATTAAGCACCCGTAAAATGGTAGAGATGCTGGTTCTTTCTTTGTAATTTCTATTTTATTCCCCCCCGTAAAATGGTGGATATATTGGTTTCTTCTTTACAACTTTTCAATTAAGTTTTTTTTCTAATCATTTTCACCACCCCTACCCCTCCCCCACCCTCTCTGTATTAGGTTTTTAGTAAACTAGTGCCCATTTTAGTTCATTTTTTGTGTATATGTTGCGACGTCTTGTTGACGAATTTTTAGTACCGGGTGATGACTTCTTAAATCTTAGTGACACGATTTATTTCGATCCCGCGGCTTGTTCGTCCCCTGTATCGGCTAAGTTTACCAGAAATTATTTAGACCAGCTTCGGAAAAAGTTAGAATTTTCTGAGGTCTTATCCGATATTTCTCCCGATTCTTTGGAAGTTACCGTTGAGAAGCCCAGTTTAGACATGGCGTCAGGAGGCGATAACCAACCGTTGCCTATTTTTAATACCATAGTAAGGCCAGAGCCTTTCTACGCTAGGTTAGGGGAAGACGTGGAACGTTTTGTGCGTAAATATGAATCTATTGCTGACATCAATGGTTGGGATGGAATGAGACGGAAGCTTGTACTTGGGAATTTGCTTAGGGGTCCAGCCGAATCATGGTTTACATCTATGGAGAGAAAGCCGGAGTTTGCTCAGCTGTCTTATGAGCAATTTAAGCAGGCGTTAATAACAGCGTTTAAGGATAATTTGGTTCCTCAGTTGACAGAGGCCCAAATACGAGGACGGGAACAGGGCGATGATGAGTCAGTCGTTGATTATGTATATGCAAAACAGGATCTCATTCTGAGAGCAGATCCTAACGCGCCTGAGAGAAAACAAATACAACTGATCATAGAAGGGTTATTGCCCGACTTTTTCAAGGTCGTCATTCGTAAAGAATATAATACGGTATCTGCGTTATTGGGTGATTTAGTAGTGGAAGAAAAGACTCGGCTATTACCCAAGAGAAAAGAGTTGGAAAAATTCTTTAAAAAGAATTCTGCGGTCTTGCATTCGTCAGTGCTTCCGCCAAGCCAAGTTGATAGTCAGTTATGTAGAAGTGCGGAGTCAGCAGTTCAAAGTCCGCTGTACAGGCAAGAGAATTTTGTTCAGTCAGCTACAGCTCAGAAAGAACAGACTAAGGCAATTAGTGATCAAATGAATGACTTGCAACAGCAATTAGCTAAAATGACTCTTCAGATATCCGCGTTAACCTCAAATGATGACAATCAAGGTAGCGATTATGCACAAAGTAAGAAAAGTCAGCAAAGGAATGTAGGTCAGGGTAATAACGAGAGAAGTGATAATCGTCAAAACCGTAGAAGCAATAATAACAACAATAATAAAAACAATTCAGGTTCTTCCACGCAATCTTCTTCACAGACCCAGAGTTCGACTCCTAGTAAGGGTCCTATTGTCTGTTATAAATGTAACATGCCTAACCATATTGCACGGTACTGTAGGGCGTCTTTAAACTCAAAAACAGAGTAGATGACAGGGACGAATCTGCTCGGAGGTGCGTTATAGTCCCCATTGTATCTTCTAACGACTTACCACATGTTTCGGCCCTTTTAGATGGTCAGCAAGTTAAGATCATGATAGATTGTGGGAGCCAAATAAGTTGTCTCGGGGAGAATCTCGTTCCGAAGAACGCAAGACGTTTTCGTCTTAACACCAGATTGAAGGGAGTTACGGGAAAAAGCATTCAAGTATCCGAAATTGCCTTGTTGAAATTTTTCCTTGGCAACAGGTGTTTTACTCACGTTTTTAGGATAATCCCGAATTTTGATTATGGTCCTTTGGTTGGTGCGGACTTCTTAGAAAAACATAAAGCCATCTTAAGTTATGATGAGCAAAATTTGACTTTGTATCGTTTTGGACGTCCTCCGTCCAGGAAGTTACCACCTAGGAATTTAGAGGTCAACTTATCTGAAGTTTTAACAGCGAGAATCGCTCGGGAATCTAGAGCTATTTTTAGAGTCTTAGAGAATACTGTTTTACCACCTCGTTCGCACACTTTAGTGAAGTTACGTTCCTGTTGGGACATTACGGGGAAAAAGGCGTTACTGTTACCATCTCAGCGTATAGAGGAAATGTTGGGAATTTTTATCCCGAGGGTAATAGTAGATTGTGAGTTCCCAGTGGTGTTTGTAACGAATCCCACCGTCAACACCGTGAAGTTGCGCCAAGGAACGAAGATAGGCGATGCAGAGGAGTTCGAGGAGGTACCCGATGATCCAGAAAAAAGGACATTGACAGCGTCAGAAGAATCTTTACCGTCTCCAGAGAAGTTGGAACAGTCTAGAAAGATGTGTGACCCGCAAAGAGTAGATGTCAACCCAGATTTGTCTCCAAAAGACCGGGAGCGTTTTTACGACCTAATTTATCAGTTTGCCGATGTTTGGAGTTGGTCGGAAGACGATGTGGGACTCGCCCGTGATTTTGAGCATGAGATACGACTTTCCAACCCCACGCCAGTTAACAAAACACCTTATTTAGTACCTTACCACCTACGTGAAGTCCTCAAACAACAGCTGGATACTATGCTAAGACAAGGAACGATTCGCGAGCAGACGTCTCCATGGAACCACCCTATTCTTTTAGTGAAAAAACGCAATGGACAGTTCAGATTTGTATCAGATTTGCGCCATCTCAATGGGCAATCTCTCCCCTCGAACTTTGCGACGCCATCGATTGATGACTTGCTTGCTCGCATGGCGGGACGTCTTCTTTACACTTCTAGTGACATGAAACAGGGATTCTTCCAAATTCCAATCACAAAAGAGAGTCAGGAGTGTACAGGATTCTCCGTACCAGGTGCTTCGAGTTATGTTTACCAAGTTCTGCCTATGGGCCATGTGTCCTCGGCAGCTGCTTTGAATAGATTAGTGAAATTGACTCTCGCAGGCGTCCCGAGTTCGAATATAATGTATTACGTCGACGATTTTTATGTAGTGGCCTCTACTGTGGACGAGATGATACACTGGTGCACCATCCTCTTCCAAAAACTTCGAGAACGTGGGTTAAAATTGTCACCCGAGAAGACGAAAATAGCACATCACTCTATGGTGGTTTTAGGCCATAAACTTTCGAAATATGGTTTACAGATCTCTGACCGGATGCTGGACACGATCAAGGACTACCAACGCCCAAGGACAAAGAAGAACTTGAAGAGTTTTCTCGGTGTTTGTTCTTTCCTGAGAAGGTATGTCAAGGACTTTGCCGAGATAGCGCACCCTTTACAGAAATTGATGAGGCGTGACGAGGAATTTACTTGGGGTTCTGAACAGCAGCAATCCTTCGAAGCATTAAAAAATGCGATTTTGGAGAGTCCAACTTTAATGGCCTACAAGCCTGAAAGAGAGCTGCACATTTTTACAGATGCTTGCAAGAAAGGTTTGGCCTGTGTAGCCAAACAACCAGCTACAGATGAGCCGGATGCTGAATTGGTGCCAATTGCGTATGCGAGCAGAGCAGTTGCTCCATCGGAGAAGAATTTGTCCGTCTATCATTTGGAACTTTTAGCCCTTCTCTACGCTTTACGCTCCTTTCGTTACTTTATCCTCGGACGTCATTTTCATCTTCACACTGATTCGAAGGCTATCACATTTCTTCGCCATAGTAAGAACTTGACAGGGAAACTCGCTCGTTGGTTGTCAGAGATTGATTCTCATGACTTTACGATTTCTCATGTTGCTGGTTCCGAGAATTTAGAAGCAGACGCCATCAGCCGCTTTGTAAAACATCGAAGAGACGAGGAGGACGAAGAAGCGAGTGCCTCAGACCCAAGGATCTTCATGATCGAGGACTTGGATAGCATTGACCTTAAGAAGGAGCAGAGGAATGACGGATTTCTGAGTAAAATCATCGCGTATTTGGAGGATAGACCCGACAAAGACCCGGAGTATGAGAGGAGAGCATCGCATTTTGCCCTGCGTAACAATATCCTGTTAAAGTTAACAAGACGCCATTGGGAAAAGTTTTTCTATTAGCAGTGCCCACCAAGTTAAGGGATGTAGTATTCGAGAAGGCCCATTCAGAGAAATTAGGTGCCAATCACGCTGGTTTCAGTAAGACGTATAACCTCCTAGTGAAATCTGTTTATTTTGTAAACATGAAGAAATTCGTTTATGAAAAATGCAAACAATGCATTAGCTGTCAAATATTGAAAAAGCGTAGTGGCAAACCTTACGGAAGTCTGCAGACACACCCTTGTGTTCCACCCTTCTATAGAGTTTATGTTGACTTAGGAGGGGTGTACCCCTGTAATAATATCTTACGACACAAGTTTCTCATTGTTGTAGTGGATGAAGGGACACGATTCTGTATCACTGGATCTTTACCAGATGCTTCAGCGGCTTCCGTAAGTTCTTTTCTATACGAGAACGTTATTCTGAAATATGGACTAGTAACAGAGATCGCATGTGACCGCGGAGCAGCTTTCACTAGTGCTGTGTTTAAAGAGCTTTGTCACATCCTAGGAACACAGATACACTTTGCAGATGTACAAGGGCATTACGGTATCGGAACAGTTGAAGTCGTAATCCGGCATATAGAACAGCAATTGAAGTTAGCTTTGGACAAATATGATCAGTCGAATTGGATAGAATTACTTCCACAGGTTACGTTCTCGTACAACGTGACTTGTAACTTGAGTATGGGTTTTAGTCCTTTCGAAGCCCTTCATGGATATTCCCCACGGCTATTACACTCTGCTATATTAGCCACGCAATGTCAGTTTTCTGAGAATCAAGACAGAATTAAGCAACTTCAGTACATAAGGGACAAGGCCCAGGAAAACTTGTACAATAGACATCTGACTTCTGTAAAGTCACATAATAAGAAGAGGGAGCAGCAGACATTTAACAAGGGTCAACTTGTGTGGATCTACGATGCGACGAAACGGAAAGGTGACTGTAGTGCATTCTCTGGAAAATATTTTGGACCAGGACAAATAGTATCCCGTAAGCATGACAATAGTTACTATGTAAAATACCGAACTCCCCGAGGTCAAATAAAGATTGATTCTATAGCGATCGACAGGTTAAAAAAGTATTATCCTCCTCCAGAAGGACTGCCTAAAAATTTACGTAAGTTAGAAACATCTGAGATTGATGTAGTAGGAGAGGGAGTACCGGATAAAAATCTCCAGGAAGTGGATAAGGTAAATTCCTTCTTAATGGAATTCCAAGATCCAGATAACGAAACGCAATTAGAATCGTTGTTTATAAGGAAAGTTGTTTTCATGTCCGATCTACCATCTTGGGATCAGGTGGGTCCGAAAACAAGTTCAGTGGAAGGTTTGGAGAGACCTAAGTTTGCCGTCAACCACGACATTAATAAGAAAGTTGCGCTTTATTACGGTTCAATCACGACGTTAGCTGGTGATTGTATAGTAAACTCGTCCAATTCCTTTCTAGAGCCACGAGGAGGCGTGGACAAAGCAATTCAAAGTCTTGCAGGAGAAGAAATGCAAGACGAGTGTCGTAAAATATCCCACCTTTCCCAGGGCAACGTATGCATTACACAGGGTTACAATCTACCCGTGGATTTTGTGATTCATGTTAGCGCACCTGATGATCGAAATCCTAAGAAGTTAAAAATGTGTTACGAAAAAACGTTGCAATTAGCAGTAGACAACGATATAACATCCATTGCGTTCCCCAACATCTCTACAGGAGTTTTTGGTTTTCCTAAAGCAGATGCTTGTCGCGTTGCTTTACAGACAGTACGTCTTTTCCTCGAAGAACATCTTGACTCTATCGAAAGAATAGTGTTCGTGCAGTATGACAAAGAGAATCAAAAAATCTATGAACAACTTATACACCTCTATTTTCCTATATAAAATAGCTGAAAGAAAAAAGGTATTAGTATGTTACTGGTTAATTGACTTAAAGCTATCTTAACGCTAGCAATATATATAGAATATGGGAAAGGATATAGTTATTCATCATCAGTGCTATGCAGTTTTCTTTTGCTCTCGTCATCATATCCGTCTCCTATTATCATTTTTTGGGACAACTTTATTTTAGAAATTTCAGATTCTCCACTTACCTGAAAAAGAAAAAAGAAACATTGAAATAAGTAACGCAATTTGACAATAACATATATACTTAGGCTAGCAGAGATAATAATCAATAGAACATGTGAAAATTCTAAATTTCTCATTATATTTAATTTGTGTTTCAGATAACCTATTTTGTTTTAAGCTGCATTATCCTGTCTTTCTCTTTCCCACATGTGACGTCTAGTAACACCGAGTTCCAAATAACATCTGGTTTATTTTTCCGTAAACTCCCTAATGTTATTTTGTACCAACACTCTTTACCGATATCTTTTAATTTGACATTTTCCTTTCCGCATGATGTTAAGGTTTCTTCTCTTTTTGAATCTCTGCTTTGCAACGAAAATGACACTCTAGCTCCAGATGTTTGCGAAGCTGCGAAAGACCTACATAATCTGCAAGTCCATATTAACGATTATTTTTTAAAGCCTCCAAATCCACGATTTCATCGTTTATCAACCAGATCTCCGCGTGCACTGCTAGGATTCATTGGGAAAGCATTGAATTGGTGTTGTGACGTAGCTGACAGTTCATCTATTGATTCGATAAACAAGAAGGAATTCCATTTGGAACAGACAGTACTGGGTTTACAAAAACAATTGTTGAAAAACAATTTATATATTCAGAACACAACTTCAGAATTTTCAAGTTTTCAAGATCAGATACAGGATAATTTTCATAAAATTAGAAACTTTTCGGCAAAAATATTGGATCAAGAACATGATCTGGGAGATCATCTTAATAAGCTTGCAAATCGAGTACATAAAGAGGTCATTTCGTTCATTCAAGAGTTTTATTCGATTTCAACGCAGTTTGTACAGTTTCTACAAATTTTTAAATATGATCTGACAATTCAGATGTGTACAGATGCTAGGCTGAACCCTAATATAATTCCTTATAAAGTGTTGCACGCACATTTATCTGAATTTGAGAATATCATTTTGAAAAATGGATATAAGTTAGCCATAGATAAGTCGTTATTGGAGATGTATTATTCAATTAATGTTTTGACTTGTTCAATCACCGACACGTACATTTACCTACAGATGAAAATTCCGATCGTTGAAATACAGCCTTCATTTGAGTTATATGATGTGCAGCCACTTCCGTTTGCTGTATACAACCAAACTTGTACCGTTGATATCCAGCCTTTAGTTATGGTAATTCAAGATAAAAAAGATCTTATACCAATAACAGGAACAAGCCTACTTGCTTGTCATTATAGCCAATCAAAGTTATGTAAGATACCTACACACACTGTGACACGATCTCGTTTAATAAATTGTGCTCACGCAGCTTTCGTTGCCAGTACAGTCAGGGAAATACTACACAATTGTGACCATACGTGCTATGATTCGAAAGAGGCACAGATTATAGACATTGGATCGCATGAGTTTGTTTTAACACACCCGCCAGAATTTCTAACTTTGAAGACTAGAGAAAATGTGTCAACTATTCGAGTTCCAGAAGAAGCCAGATTATACGGAGCCCTTAAAATTCGAATACCATGCAATACTAAATTAATTGTGGAAAGAAATCTTTTCGTCAGATCGGATTTTCCGTGTCTCGACAATGATCTTACAGAACCTGTATTTTTACATCTTTTTCCGAGCCAGCTAGTCTCTAATGATCTGATGCTATTACGATCTACGTATAAAGGGAATGAATTTTTTAATGTTTCATCTTTACTTAACGATGTTTGGAGTTCTTCGATCCGACATATGAATATATCAGCATTTACGATAATTGACCAGACGCCCATTAAGATGCCTATCTATAAGCATGAGTATTTTATACCAGGAATTATTATTATTTGGAATATCATCATCACTCTTCTACTTATTTATTTGCTAAGGGAACATGGGATTTTCAATTTTATATGGTTTTGTAGAAAATGTAGTGCGTCTACGGAATTTTCTTTGCAAGAATTGAGCTACTTTTTAGACATTGTGCAAACCGTTATTGCAATTGTAAGTCTAATTTTGCTCTATAGAGTAATGAAAAGTTTAATGAAAAAAATTGGTGATGATACGCCACTGCAGACGAAGAGTTTTGAAAATAAACGTAACGAGAGGTCTGAAGAAAGAGATCAAGAACCTGAAGTGACCCCAGAAAAGTTCACCACTTCGAACAGAAATGAGGATGCACATTCAGTGTCAGATTTGAGTTTACCTCCTCCTCCGGAAGAATTGATAGTTAGTGACGGAAGTTTTGGTACAGAGATTATAGTGCCGCCTTCTACCGTCTTGGAATTAACGAATTCTAACGTAAAATCTTCGTACATTTCCAACTATATAGTGTATTCTTAAAAGTGGATACGGAAACTGAGATGTCGAGCAATTCACGCATTTTGTGAAACAGCATCTAGAAGAAGATATTAGAACGTATATACGCACGACCATATAAAATTGACAATCATTACCGCACATATCTATTTTTATGAATTTAGAGACCTTCTGCCCCCCCCCCCAACTTTTATTTCCAACATAATTTTACTAACACAATCGAGTATTGGGCGATAAAACCCAATCCAACCTCTAGTTACCTTAAGTTCCCAACCTAATCAGGAAATGGGTTAGGTTTATGTTGGAAATAATGAGCCCTTCCCCCCCCCCCAAAAAAAAAATTAGAGTTTTGTCATTATCATAAATAGTTGTATGATTCAAGAGTTTGGGCACTACGTTTATCGTTTTACTTATGTGTATTTATATCTGCTCGAGTTTTTCTCTTCTTTTTCTACTCCCCCCCTTCCTAGATCCTACCTACATTAGTTTACCGGTTGTTGTATTTACCCTTGCACTTTCATGGTCGTCGCCATCTTTAAGCCCATAATACCTTGCGTTTACTGGCATCAACGCTTAGCCGTCATCTTAGAAATTTTTCTTTTAATTTTTTCCCACCATTATATTTTCATGTTTTTCTCTCTTTTTACCCACCACACTTCTGCTGTATATTTTGATAACTCTTCCTCGTTATATTTCAATCACCCTGTACCAAATGAGCCCTAATTTTAAATCTTAACATTTCAAATTTCCACCCCCCTCATGGTCCTACTCACATCCATAACCTCCTTATTCTTAACAATTATACCCCTTCAACCCTCACAGTACGCAGCTTGTTTGAAGCCAAGAAGATTCCACAACTTTATGAAGAGAAGAAGAGGACACCAATTCTTCTCCATACTGCAATTTGGATGGACCCGAACCAAGAACTTCTCAATATGACAACACTTAGTGTCAGATCCGCCCACCAGTTTTAACTATAATCTTCAGTTTTCTCACCTGATTTATCAGCCAAGACATCACCTATTCGCCCGCTGGACACCTTTTTTTTTCTCTCTTCATCAACAACATAATACTAACACGAAATATAAGCAACAGTAAACGAAAAATATCTTTGCTCCTCCACTCTAAAGAATACGGACAATTCCACAAGATGGCTGTCAGCGTCATTTCCCCCCTCCCTCTCAGACAACGGATGTCAAGAAGTTTGATTACTGCTGCCAACTTGTGGCCACCTTGCCAGTGATTCTTCTGAAACTACAAGGCCACGTACATTCCAAGAATTGCGTTATCTTCAGAACACTGACCCAGTGAAGATGTTCAATTCTGCTGACCAAGGTGTTATTCAAGTTCACTAAACAATTACACGTGCTTTTCCATATGTTTTGTTGACATCAAGTGTCATTAGCTACATTCGAAACATAGAATGTTATTCAGTGCTTTATGTGTTTATGTGCAGTGTTTGGTTAACGATTTATTGATTATCGTCGATTTCTTTTGTGTGAGATTTATTTTCCTTTTTTTTAAAAAAAAAAATGAGATACTGAAAAACTGATATTCAGTCATTTTTTTTCTCTTGTTTGTTGCTACAGTGTACTTCATGTATTTTATTTAACGTATAGTGACGTTAATCAAAACAATATATACAGTCTATTTTCAAAATAGTGGTGACGACGATGCGTGTTTTCTTTAAAACCGCATGTCTAAGTTTAGCGGTGGGAGTGTGAAGAGACTAATATTTATTGACTATCGTTGATCTCCCACAAAATCATTTATTCTTTAAGACATCTTCAGCCTTATCTTCGGTGTTGTGAGATTATTCCTTTTTTTCCTAATTTCATAAAGCTATCTCTTATGTGTCGAAGAACGCTAGTTATTCGGATGTCTTAGTTTATGAAATTCATGTATGTCTGAGAATTTAGTCTACGTTTCTCTTCCGTAATTTTGTGTTTTCGTGGCTAAATCGTGGAAGTGTTTGTTTATGTTATATAATGTATTATGTCAATGTGTATTTTTTATGTAATAAAGCTGAGAGAGCTACTTTCCCAACTATCTGTCCATCTCTGACGTCATGAGTACCTGTTGGGACGAAAACATCTCATCTACACGTGTCTGGAGTCAGCAGGATTACCAGAAGATCTTGGTCTTTAAATACTCCCTCCATCCCGGAAAGAGAGAGTCACACGGAGCCTTCAGAGACACACAGAGCCTTCGAAGTCTCACGGAACCTTTGAAGTCGCTTGGAGACTTTGGAGTCGGTCTTCGAGGACTATAGTCGCGAAGTTATCAAAAGACAGTCAACGGAGTCGGTCCGGGGAGTGCACGGCAGTCAATCGAGCACTTCGGGAGTAATTTGGAAGACAAACCGAACAGTTTGTAATTCGGTATCCGACATATTAAACACCAGGCGAACAACAGGAGGAAGCCCAGCAGAGATGAAGCTACAGGTACTGTGACGTCAGTTTTCTTCCTTTCTCTCCCTCACCTCTCTCCTACCCTCACTCTCTCTTTCTTCAGAAAAAGCTAAAATTCTTATTTTTATTTCTTTTAAAATCAGACGGGTGTCGTCCGGTCCCAGGACCCGTTCTACCCTTGAGAAATATCCCAAGAATCTCACTTTGACGACACAGCTTTCTTTGAAAATACTTTTCAAATTAAGCACCCGTAAAATGGTAGAGATGCTGGTTCTTTCTTTGTAATTTCTATTTTATTCCCCCCCGTAAAATGGTGGATATATTGGTTTCTTCTTTACAACTTTTCAATTAAGTTTTTTTTTTCTAATCATTTTCACCACCCCTCCCCCTCCCCCACCCTCTCTGTATTAGGTTTTTAGTAAACTAGTGCCCATTTTAGTTCATTTTTTGTGTATATGTTGCGACGTCTTGTTGACGAATTTTTAGTACCGGGTGATGACTTCTTAAATCTTAGTGACACGATTTATTTCGATCCCGCGGCTTGTTCGTCCCCTGTATCGGCTAAGTTTACCAGAAATTATTTAGACCAGCTTCGGAAAAAGTTAGAATTTTCTGAGGTCTTATCCGATATTTCTCCCGATTCTTTGGAAGTTACCGTTGAGAAGTCCAGTTTAGACATGGCGTCAGGAGGCGATAACCAACCGTTGCCTATTTTTAATACCATAGTAAGGCCAGAGCCTTTCTACGCTAGGTTAGGGGAAGACGTGGAACGTTTTGTGCGTAAATATGAATCTATTGCTGACATCAATGGTTGGGATGGAATGAGACGGAAGCTTGTACTTGGGAATTTGCTTAGGGGTCCAGCCGAATCATGGTTTACATCTATGGAGAGAAAGCCGGAGTTTGCTCAGCTGTCTTATGAGCAATTTAAGCAGGCGTTAATAACAGCGTTTAAGGATAATTTGGTTCCTCAGTTGACAGAGGCCCAAATACGAGGACGGGAACAGGGCGATGATGAGTCAGTCGTTGATTATGTATATGCAAAACAGGATCTCATTCTGAGAGCAGATCCTAACGCGCCTGAGAGAAAACAAATACAACTGATCATAGAAGGGTTATTGCCCGACTTTTTCAAGGTCGTCATTCGTAAAGAATATAATACGGTATCTGCGTTATTGGGTGATTTAGTAGTGGAAGAAAAGACTCGGCTATTACCCAAGAGAAAAGAGTTGGAAAAATTCTTTAAAAAGAATTCTGCGGTCTTGCATTCGTCAGTGCTTCCGCCAAGCCAAGTTGATAGTCAGTTATGTAGAAGTGCGGAGTCAGCAGTTCAAAGTCCGCTGTACAGGCAAGAGAATTTTGTTCAGTCAGCTACAGCTCAGAAAGAACAGACTAAGGCAATTAGTGATCAAATGAATGACTTGCAACAGCAATTAGCTAAAATGACTCTTCAGATATCCGCGTTAACCTCAAATGATGACAATCAAGGTAGCGATTATGCACAAAGTAAGAAAAGTCAGCAAAGGAATGTAGGTCAGGGTAATAACGAGAGAAGTGATAATCGTCAAAACCGTAGAAGCAATAATAACAACAATAATAAAAACAATTCAGGTTCTTCCACGCAATCTTCTTCACAGACCCAGAGTTCGACTCCTAGTAAGGGTCCTATTGTCTGTTATAAATGTAACATGCCTAACCATATTGCACGGTACTGTAGGGCGTCTTTAAACTCAAAAACAGAGTAGATGACAGGGACGAATCTGCTCGGAGGTGCGTTATAGTCCCCATTGTATCTTCTAACGACTTACCACATGTTTCGGCCCTTTTAGATGGTCAGCAAGTTAAGATCATGATAGATTGTGGGAGCCAAATAAGTTGTCTCGGGGAGAATCTCGTTCCGAAGAACGCAAGACGTTTTCGTCTTAACACCAGATTGAAGGGAGTTACGGGAAAAAGCATTCAAGTATCCGAAATTGCCTTGTTGAAATTTTTCCTTGGCAACAGGTGTTTTACTCACGTTTTTAGGATAATCCCGAATTTTGATTATGGTCCTTTGGTTGGTGCGGACTTCTTAGAAAAACATAAAGCCATCTTAAGTTATGATGAGCAAAATTTGACTTTGTATCGTTTTGGACGTCCTCCGTCCAGGAAGTTACCACCTAGGAATTTAGAGGTCAACTTATCTGAAGTTTTAACAGCGAGAATCGCTCGGGAATCTAGAGCTATTTTTAGAGTCTTAGAGAATACTGTTTTACCACCTCGTTCGCACACTTTAGTGAAGTTACGTTCCTGTTGGGACATTACGGGGAAAAAGGCGTTACTGTTACCATCTCAGCGTATAGAGGAAATGTTGGGAATTTTTATCCCGAGGGTAATAGTAGATTGTGAGTTCCCAGTGGTGTTTGTAACGAATCCCACCGTCAACACCGTGAAGTTGCGCCAAGGAACGAAGATAGGCGATGCAGAGGAGTTCGAGGAGGTACCCGATGATCCAGAAAAAAGGACATTGACAGCGTCAGAAGAATCTTTACCGTCTCCAGAGAAGTTGGAACAGTCTAGAAAGATGTGTGACCCGCAAAGAGTAGATGTCAACCCAGATTTGTCTCCAAAAGACCGGGAGCGTTTTTACGACCTAATTTATCAGTTTGCCGATGTTTGGAGTTGGTCGGAAGACGATGTGGGACTCGCCCGTGATTTTGAGCATGAGATACGACTTTCCAACCCCACGCCAGTTAACAAAACACCTTATTTAGTACCTTACCACCTACGTGAAGTCCTCAAACAACAGCTGGATACTATGCTAAGACAAGGAACGATTCGCGAGCAGACGTCTCCATGGAACCACCCTATTCTTTTAGTGAAAAAACGCAATGGACAGTTCAGATTTGTATCAGATTTGCGCCATCTCAATGGGCAATCTCTCCCCTCGAACTTTGCGACGCCATCGATTGATGACTTGCTTGCTCGCATGGCGGGACGTCTTCTTTACACTTCTAGTGACATGAAACAGGGATTCTTCCAAATTCCAATCACAAAAGAGAGTCAGGAGTGTACAGGATTCTCCGTACCAGGTGCTTCGAGTTATGTTTACCAAGTTCTGCCTATGGGCCATGTGTCCTCGGCAGCTGCTTTGAATAGATTAGTGAAATTGACTCTCGCAGGCGTCCCGAGTTCGAATATAATGTATTACGTCGACGATTTTTATGTAGTGGCCTCTACTGTGGACGAGATGATACACTGGTGCACCATCCTCTTCCAAAAACTTCGAGAACGTGGGTTAAAATTGTCACCCGAGAAGACGAAAATAGCACATCACTCTATGGTGGTTTTAGGCCATAAACTTTCGAAATATGGTTTACAGATCTCTGACCGGATGCTGGACACGATCAAGGACTACCAACGCCCAAGGACAAAGAAGAACTTGAAGAGTTTTCTCGGTGTTTGTTCTTTCCTGAGAAGGTATGTCAAGGACTTTGCCGAGATAGCGCACCCTTTACAGAAATTGATGAGGCGTGACGAGGAATTTACTTGGGGTTCTGAACAGCAGCAATCCTTCGAAGCATTAAAAAATGCGATTTTGGAGAGTCCAACTTTAATGGCCTACAAGCCTGAAAGAGAGCTGCACATTTTTACAGATGCTTGCAAGAAAGGTTTGGCCTGTGTAGCCAAACAACCAGCTACAGATGAGCCGGATGCTGAATTGGTGCCAATTGCGTATGCGAGCAGAGCAGTTGCTCCATCGGAGAAGAATTTGTCCGTCTATCATTTGGAACTTTTAGCCCTTCTCTACGCTTTACGCTCCTTTCGTTACTTTATCCTCGGACGTCATTTTCATCTTCACACTGATTCGAAGGCTATCACATTTCTTCGCCATAGTAAGAACTTGACAGGGAAACTCGCTCGTTGGTTGTCAGAGATTGATTCTCATGACTTTACGATTTCTCATGTTGCTGGTTCCGAGAATTTAGAAGCAGACGCCATCAGCCGCTTTGTAAAACATCGAAGAGACGAGGAGGACGAAGAAGCGAGTGCCTCAGACCCAAGGATCTTCATGATCGAGGACTTGGATAGCATTGACCTTAAGAAGGAGCAGAGGAATGACGGATTTCTGAGTAAAATCATCGCGTATTTGGAGGATAGACCCGACAAAGACCCGGAGTATGAGAGGAGAGCATCGCATTTTGCCCTGCGTAACAATATCCTGTTAAAGTTAACAAGACGCCATTGGGAAAAGTTTTTCTATTAGCAGTGCCCACCAAGTTAAGGGATGTAGTATTCGAGAAGGCCCATTCAGAGAAATTAGGTGCCAATCACGCTGGTTTCAGTAAGACGTATAACCTCCTAGTGAAATCTGTTTATTTTGTAAACATGAAGAAATTCGTTTATGAAAAATGCAAACAATGCATTAGCTGTCAAATATTGAAAAAGCGTAGTGGCAAACCTTACGGAAGTCTGCAGACACACCCTTGTGTTCCACCCTTCTATAGAGTTTATGTTGACTTAGGAGGGGTGTACCCCTGTAATAATATCTTACGACACAAGTTTCTCATTGTTGTAGTGGATGAAGGGACACGATTCTGTATCACTGGATCTTTACCAGATGCTTCAGCGGCTTCCGTAAGTTCTTTTCTATACGAGAACGTTATTCTGAAATATGGACTAGTAACAGAGATCGCATGTGACCGCGGAGCAGCTTTCACTAGTGCTGTGTTTAAAGAGCTTTGTCACATCCTAGGAACACAGATACACTTTGCAGATGTACAAGGGCATTACGGTATCGGAACAGTTGAAGTCGTAATCCGGCATATAGAACAGCAATTGAAGTTAGCTTTGGACAAATATGATCAGTCGAATTGGATAGAATTACTTCCACAGGTTACGTTCTCGTACAACGTGACTTGTAACTTGAGTATGGGTTTTAGTCCTTTCGAAGCCCTTCATGGATATTCCCCACGGCTATTACACTCTGCTATATTAGCCACGCAATGTCAGTTTTCTGAGAATCAAGACAGAATTAAGCAACTTCAGTACATAAGGGACAAGGCCCAGGAAAACTTGTACAATAGACATCTGACTTCTGTAAAGTCACATAATAAAAAGAGGGAGCAGCAGACATTTAACAAGGGTCAACTTGTGTGGATCTACGATGCGACGAAACGGAAAGGTGACTGTAGTGCATTCTCTGGAAAATATTTTGGACCAGGACAAATAGTATCCCGTAAGCATGACAATAGTTACTATGTAAAATACCGAACTCCCCGAGGTCAAATAAAGATTGATTCTATAGCGATCGACAGGTTAAAAAAGTATTATCCTCCTCCAGAAGGACTGCCTAAAAATTTACGTAAGTTAGAAACATCTGAGATTGATGTAGTAGGAGAGGGAGTACCGGATAAAAATCTCCAGGAAGTGGATAAGGTAAATTCCTTCTTAATGGAATTCCAAGATCCAGATAACGAAACGCAATTAGAATCGTTGTTTATAAGGAAAGTTGTTTTCATGTCCGATCTACCATCTTGGGATCAGGTGGGTCCGAAAACAAGTTCAGTGGAAGGTTTGGAGAGACCTAAGTTTGCCGTCAACCACGACATTAATAAGAAAGTTGCGCTTTATTACGGTTCAATCACGACGTTAGCTGGTGATTGTATAGTAAACTCGTCCAATTCCTTTCTAGAGCCACGAGGAGGCGTGGACAAAGCAATTCAAAGTCTTGCAGGAGAAGAAATGCAAGACGAGTGTCGTAAAATATCCCACCTTTCCCAGGGCAACGTATGCATTACACAGGGTTACAATCTACCCGTGGATTTTGTGATTCATGTTAGCGCACCTGATGATCGAAATCCTAAGAAGTTAAAAATGTGTTACGAAAAAACGTTGCAATTAGCAGTAGACAACGATATAACATCCATTGCGTTCCCCAACATCTCTACAGGAGTTTTTGGTTTTCCTAAAGCAGATGCTTGTCGCGTTGCTTTACAGACAGTACGTCTTTTCCTCGAAGAACATCTTGACTCTATCGAAAGAATAGTGTTCGTGCAGTATGACAAAGAGAATCAAAAAATCTATGAACAACTTATACACCTCTATTTTCCTATATAAAATAGCTGAAAGAAAAAAGGTATTAGTATGTTACTGGTTAATTGACTTAAAGCTATCTTAACGCTAGCAATATATATAGAATATGGGAAAGGATATAGTTATTCATCATCAGTGCTATGCAGTTTTCTTTTGCTCTCGTCATCATATCCGTCTCCTATTATCATTTTTTGGGACAACTTTATTTTAGAAATTTCAGATTCTCCACTTACCTGAAAAAGAAAAAAGAAACATTGAAATAAGTAACGCAATTTGACAATAACATATATACTTAGGCTAGCAGAGATAATAATCAATAGAACATGTGAAAATTCTAAATTTCTCATTATATTTAATTTGTGTTTCAGATAACCTATTTTGTTTTAAGCTGCATTATCCTGTCTTTCTCTTTCCCACATGTGACGTCTAGTAACACCGAGTTCCAAATAACATCTGGTTTATTTTTCCGTAAACTCCCTAATGTTATTTTGTACCAACACTCTTTACCGATATCTTTTAATTTGACATTTCCCTTTCCGCATGATGTTAAGGTTTCTTCTCTTTTTGAATCTCTGCTTTGCAACGAAAATGACACTCTAGCTCCAGATGTTTGCGAAGCTGCGAAAGACCTACATAATCTGCAAGTCCATATTAACGATTATTTTTTAAAGCCTCCAAATCCACGATTTCATCGTTTATCAACCAGATCTCCGCGTGCACTGCTAGGATTCATTGGGAAAGCATTGAATTGGTGTTGTGACGTAGCTGACAGTTCATCTATTGATTCGATAAACAAGAAGGAATTCCATTTGGAACAGACAGTACTGGGTTTACAAAAGCAATTGTTGAAAAACAATTTATATATTCAGAACACAACTTCAGAATTTTCAAGTTTTCAAGATCAGATACAGGATAATTTTCATAAAATTAGAAACTTTTCGGCAAAAATATTGGATCAAGAACATGATCTGGGAGATCATCTTAATAAGCTTGCAAATCGAGTACATAAAGAGGTCATTTCGTTCATTCAAGAGTTTTATTCGATTTCAACGCAGTTTGTACAGTTTCTACAAATTTTTAAATATGATCTGACAATTCAGATGTGTACAGATGCTAGGCTGAACCCTAATATAATTCCTTATAAAGTGTTGCACGCACATTTATCTGAATTTGAGAATATCATTTTGAAAAATGGATATAAGTTAGCCATAGATAAGTCGTTATTGGAGATGTATTATTCAATTAATGTTTTGACTTGTTCAATCACCGACACGTACATTTACCTACAGATGAAAATTCCGATCGTTGAAATACAGCCTTCATTTGAGTTATATGATGTGCAGCCACTTCCGTTTGCTGTATACAACCAAACTTGTACCGTTGATATCCAGCCTTTAGTTATGGTAATTCAAGATAAAAAAGATCTTATACCAATAACAGGAACAAGCCTACTTGCTTGTCATTATAGCCAATCAAAGTTATGTAAGATACCTACACACACTGTGACACGATCTCGTTTAATAAATTGTGCTCACGCAGCTTTCGTTGCCAGTACAGTCAGGGAAATACTACACAATTGTGACCATACGTGCTATGATTCGAAAGAGGCACAGATTATAGACATTGGATCGCATGAGTTTGTTTTAACACACCCGCCAGAATTTCTAACTTTGAAGACTAGAGAAAATGTGTCAACTATTCGAGTTCCAGAAGAAGCCAGATTATACGGAGCCCTTAAAATTCGAATACCATGCAATACTAAATTAATTGTGGAAAGAAATCTTTTCGTCAGATCGGATTTTCCGTGTCTCGACAATGATCTTACAGAACCTGTATTTTTACATCTTTTTCCGAGCCAGCTAGTCTCTAATGATCTGATGCTATTACGATCTACGTATAAAGGGAATGAATTTTTTAATGTTTCATCTTTACTTAACGATGTTTGGAGTTCTTCGATCCGACATATGAATATATCAGCATTTACGATAATTGACCAGACGCCCATTAAGATGCCTATCTATAAGCATGAGTATTTTATACCAGGAATTATTATTATTTGGAATATCATCATCACTCTTCTACTTATTTATTTGCTAAGGGAACATGGGATTTTCAATTTTATATGGTTTTGTAGAAAATGTAGTGCGTCTACGGAATTTTCTTTGCAAGAATTGAGCTACTTTTTAGACATTGTGCAAACCGTTATTGCAATTGTAAGTCTAATTTTGCTCTATAGAGTAATGAAAAGTTTAATGAAAAAAATTGGTGATGATACGCCACTGCAGACGAAGAGTTTTGAAAATAAACGTAACGAGAGGTCTGAAGAAAGAGATCAAGAACCTGAAGTGACCCCAGAAAAGTTCACCACTTCGAACAGAAATGAGGATGCACATTCAGTGTCAGATTTGAGTTTACCTCCTCCTCCGGAAGAATTGATAGTTAGTGACGGAAGTTTTGGTACAGAGATTATAGTGCCGCCTTCTACCGTCTTGGAATTAACGAATTCTAACGTAAAATCTTCGTACATTTCCAACTATATAGTGTATTCTTAAAAGTGGATACGGAAACTGAGATGTCGAGCAATTCACGCATTTTGTGAAACAGCATCTAGAAGAAGATATTAGAACGTATATACGCACGACCATATAAAATTGACAATCATTACCGCACATATCTATTTTTATGAATTTAGAGACCTTCTGCCCCCCCCCAACTTTTATTTCCAACATAATTTTACTAACACAATCGAGTATTGGGCGATAAAACCCAATCCAACCTCTAGTTACCTTAAGTTCCCAACCTAATCAGGAAATGGGTTAGGTTTATGTTGGAAATAATGAGCCCTTCCCCCCCCCCCAAAAAAAAAAATTAGAGTTTTGTCATTATCATAAATAGTTGTATGATTCAAGAGTTTGGGCACTACGTTTATCGTTTTACTTATGTGTATTTATATCTGCTCGAGTTTTTCTCTTCTTTTTCTACTCCCCCCCTTCCTAGATCCTACCTACATTAGTTTACCGGTTGTTGTATTTACCCTTGCACTTTCATGGTCGTCGCCATCTTTAAGCCCATAATACCTTGCGTTTACTGGCATCAACGCTTAGCCGCCATCTTAGAAATTTTTCTTTTAATTTTTTCCCACCATTATATTTTCATGTTTTTCTCTCTTTTTACCCACCACACTTCTGCTGTATATTTTGATAACTCTTCCTCGTTATATTTCAATCACCCTGTACCAAATGAGCCCTAATTTTAAATCTTAACATTTCAAATTTCCACCCCCCTCATGGTCCTACTCACATCCATAACCTCCTTATTCTTAACAATTATACCCCTTCAACCCTCACAGTACGCAGCTTGTTTGAAGCCAAGAAGATTCCACAACTTTATGAAGAGAAGAAGAGGACACCAATTCTTCTCCATACTGCAATTTGGATGGACCCGAACCAAGAACTTCTCAATATGACAACACTTAGTGTCAGATCCGCCCACCAGTTTTAACTATAATCTTCAGTTTTCTCACCTGATTTATCAGCCAAGACATCACCTATTCGCCCGCTGGACACCTTTTTTTTTCTCTCTTCATCAACAACATAATACTAACACGAAATATAAGCAACAGTAAACGAAAAATATCTTTGCTCCTCCACTCTAAAGAATACGGACAATTCCACAAGATGGCTGTCAGCGTCATTTCCCCCCTCCCTCTCAGACAACGGATGTCAAGAAGTTTGATTACTGCTGCCAACTTGTGGCCACCTTGCCAGTGATTCTTCTGAAACTACAAGGCCACGTACATTCCAAGAATTGCGTTATCTTCAGAACACTGACCCAGTGAAGATGTTCAATTCTGCTGACCAAGGTGTTATTCAAGTTCACTAAACAATTACACGTGCTTTTCCATATGTTTTGTTGACATCAAGTGTCATTAGCTACATTCGAAACATAGAATGTTATTCAGTGCTTTATGTGTTTATGTGCAGTGTTTGGTTAACGATTTATTGATTATCGTCGATTTCTTTTGTGTGAGATTTATTTTCCTTTTTTTTAAAAAAAAAATGAGATACTGAAAAACTGATATTCAGTCATTTTTTTTCTCTTGTTTGTTGCTACAGTGTACTTCATGTATTTTATTTAACGTATAGTGACGTTAATCAAAACAATATATACAGTCTATTTTCAAAATAGTGGTGACGACGATGCGTGTTTTCTTTAAAACCGCATGTCTAAGTTTAGCGGTGGGAGTGTGAAGAGACTAATATTTATTGACTATCGTTGATCTCCCACAAAATCATTTATTCTTTAAGACATCTTCAGCCTTATCTTCGGTGTTGTGAGATTATTCCTTTTTTTCCTAATTTCATAAAGCTATCTCTTATGTGTCGAAGAACGCTAGTTATTCGGATGTCTTAGTTTATGAAATTCATGTATGTCTGAGAATTTAGTCTACGTTTCTCTTCCGTAGTTTTGTGTTTTCGTGGCTAAATCGTGGAAGTGTTTGTTTATGTTATATAATGTATTATGTCAATGTGTATTTTTTATGTAATAAAGCTGAGAGAGCTACTTTCCCAACTATCTGTCCATCTCTGACGTCATGAGTACCTGTTGGGACGAAAACATCTCATCTACACGTGTCTGGAGTCAGCAGGATTACCAGAAGATCTTGGTCTTTAAATACTCCCTCCATCCCGGAAAGAGAGAGTCACACGGAGCCTTCAGAGACACACAGAGCCTTCGAAGTCTCACGGAACCTTTGAAGTCGCTTGGAGACTTTGGAGTCGGTCTTCGAGGACTATAGTCGCGAAGTTATCAAAAGACAGTCAACGGAGTCGGTCCGGGGAGTGCACGGCAGTCAATCGAGCACTTCGGGAGTAATTTGGAAGACAAACCGAACAGTTTGTAATTCGGTATCCGACATATTAAACACCAGGCGAACAACAGGAGGAAGCCCAGCAGAGATGAAGCTACAGGTACTGTGACGTCAGTTTTCTTCCTTTCTCTCCCTCACCTCTCTCCTACCCTCACTCTCTCTTTCTTCAGAAAAAGCTAAAATTCTTATTTTTATTTCTTTTAAAATCAGACGGGTGTCGTCCGGTCCCAGGACCCGTTCTACCCTTGAGAAATATCCCAAGAATCTCACTTTGACGACACAGCTTTCTTTGAAAATACTTTTCAAATTAAGCACCCGTAAAATGGTAGAGATGCTGGTTCTTTCTTTGTAATTTCTATTTTATTCCCCCCCGTAAAATGGTGGATATATTGGTTTCTTCTTTACAACTTTTCAATTAAGTTTTTTTTCTAATCATTTTCACCACCCCTACCCCTCCCCCACCCTCTCTGTATTAGGTTTTTAGTAAACTAGTGCCCATTTTAGTTCATTTTTTGTGTATATGTTGCGACGTCTTGTTGACGAATTTTTAGTACCGGGTGATGACTTCTTAAATCTTAGTGACACGATTTATTTCGATCCCGCGGCTTGTTCGTCCCCTGTATCGGCTAAGTTTACCAGAAATTATTTAGACCAGCTTCGGAAAAAGTTAGAATTTTCTGAGGTCTTATCCGATATTTCTCCCGATTCTTTGGAAGTTACCGTTGAGAAGTCCAGTTTAGACATGGCGTCAGGAGGCGATAACCAACCGTTGCCTATTTTTAATACCATAGTAAGGCCAGAGCCTTTCTACGCTAGGTTAGGGGAAGACGTGGAACGTTTTGTGCGTAAATATGAATCTATTGCTGACATCAATGGTTGGGATGGAATGAGACGGAAGCTTGTACTTGGGAATTTGCTTAGGGGTCCAGCCGAATCATGGTTTACATCTATGGAGAGAAAGCCGGAGTTTGCTCAGCTGTCTTATGAGCAATTTAAGCAGGCGTTAATAACAGCGTTTAAGGATAATTTGGTTCCTCAGTTGACAGAGGCCCAAATACGAGGACGGGAACAGGGCGATGATGAGTCAGTCGTTGATTATGTATATGCAAAACAGGATCTCATTCTGAGAGCAGATCCTAACGCGCCTGAGAGAAAACAAATACAACTGATCATAGAAGGGTTATTGCCCGACTTTTTCAAGGTCGTCATTCGTAAAGAATATAATACGGTATCTGCGTTATTGGGTGATTTAGTAGTGGAAGAAAAGACTCGGCTATTACCCAAGAGAAAAGAGTTGGAAAAATTCTTTAAAAAGAATTCTGCGGTCTTGCATTCGTCAGTGCTTCCGCCAAGCCAAGTTGATAGTCAGTTATGTAGAAGTGCGGAGTCAGCAGTTCAAAGTCCGCTGTACAGGCAAGAGAATTTTGTTCAGTCAGCTACAGCTCAGAAAGAACAGACTAAGGCAATTAGTGATCAAATGAATGACTTGCAACAGCAATTAGCTAAAATGACTCTTCAGATATCCGCGTTAACCTCAAATGATGACAATCAAGGTAGCGATTATGCACAAAGTAAGAAAAGTCAGCAAAGGAATGTAGGTCAGGGTAATAACGAGAGAAGTGATAATCGTCAAAACCGTAGAAGCAATAATAACAACAATAATAAAAACAATTCAGGTTCTTCCACGCAATCTTCTTCACAGACCCAGAGTTCGACTCCTAGTAAGGGTCCTATTGTCTGTTATAAATGTAACATGCCTAACCATATTGCACGGTACTGTAGGGCGTCTTTAAACTCAAAAACAGAGTAGATGACAGGGACGAATCTGCTCGGAGGTGCGTTATAGTCCCCATTGTATCTTCTAACGACTTACCACATGTTTCGGCCCTTTTAGATGGTCAGCAAGTTAAGATCATGATAGATTGTGGGAGCCAAATAAGTTGTCTCGGGGAGAATCTCGTTCCGAAGAACGCAAGACGTTTTCGTCTTAACACCAGATTGAAGGGAGTTACGGGAAAAAGCATTCAAGTATCCGAAATTGCCTTGTTGAAATTTTTCCTTGGCAACAGGTGTTTTACTCACGTTTTTAGGATAATCCCGAATTTTGATTATGGTCCTTTGGTTGGTGCGGACTTCTTAGAAAAACATAAAGCCATCTTAAGTTATGATGAGCAAAATTTGACTTTGTATCGTTTTGGACGTCCTCCGTCCAGGAAGTTACCACCTAGGAATTTAGAGGTCAACTTATCTGAAGTTTTAACAGCGAGAATCGCTCGGGAATCTAGAGCTATTTTTAGAGTCTTAGAGAATACTGTTTTACCACCTCGTTCGCACACTTTAGTGAAGTTACGTTCCTGTTGGGACATTACGGGGAAAAAGGCGTTACTGTTACCATCTCAGCGTATAGAGGAAATGTTGGGAATTTTTATCCCGAGGGTAATAGTAGATTGTGAGTTCCCAGTGGTGTTTGTAACGAATCCCACCGTCAACACCGTGAAGTTGCGCCAAGGAACGAAGATAGGCGATGCAGAGGAGTTCGAGGAGGTACCCGATGATCCAGAAAAAAGGACATTGACAGCGTCAGAAGAATCTTTACCGTCTCCAGAGAAGTTGGAACAGTCTAGAAAGATGTGTGACCCGCAAAGAGTAGATGTCAACCCAGATTTGTCTCCAAAAGACCGGGAGCGTTTTTACGACCTAATTTATCAGTTTGCCGATGTTTGGAGTTGGTCGGAAGACGATGTGGGACTCGCCCGTGATTTTGAGCATGAGATACGACTTTCCAACCCCACGCCAGTTAACAAAACACCTTATTTAGTACCTTACCACCTACGTGAAGTCCTCAAACAACAGCTGGATACTATGCTAAGACAAGGAACGATTCGCGAGCAGACGTCTCCATGGAACCACCCTATTCTTTTAGTGAAAAAACGCAATGGACAGTTCAGATTTGTATCAGATTTGCGCCATCTCAATGGGCAATCTCTCCCCTCGAACTTTGCGACGCCATCGATTGATGACTTGCTTGCTCGCATGGCGGGACGTCTTCTTTACACTTCTAGTGACATGAAACAGGGATTCTTCCAAATTCCAATCACAAAAGAGAGTCAGGAGTGTACAGGATTCTCCGTACCAGGTGCTTCGAGTTATGTTTACCAAGTTCTGCCTATGGGCCATGTGTCCTCGGCAGCTGCTTTGAATAGATTAGTGAAATTGACTCTCGCAGGCGTCCCGAGTTCGAATATAATGTATTACGTCGACGATTTTTATGTAGTGGCCTCTACTGTGGACGAGATGATACACTGGTGCACCATCCTCTTCCAAAAACTTCGAGAACGTGGGTTAAAATTGTCACCCGAGAAGACGAAAATAGCACATCACTCTATGGTGGTTTTAGGCCATAAACTTTCGAAATATGGTTTACAGATCTCTGACCGGATGCTGGACACGATCAAGGACTACCAACGCCCAAGGACAAAGAAGAACTTGAAGAGTTTTCTCGGTGTTTGTTCTTTCCTGAGAAGGTATGTCAAGGACTTTGCCGAGATAGCGCACCCTTTACAGAAATTGATGAGGCGTGACGAGGAATTTACTTGGGGTTCTGAACAGCAGCAATCCTTCGAAGCATTAAAAAATGCGATTTTGGAGAGTCCAACTTTAATGGCCTACAAGCCTGAAAGAGAGCTGCACATTTTTACAGATGCTTGCAAGAAAGGTTTGGCCTGTGTAGCCAAACAACCAGCTACAGATGAGCCGGATGCTGAATTGGTGCCAATTGCGTATGCGAGCAGAGCAGTTGCTCCATCGGAGAAGAATTTGTCCGTCTATCATTTGGAACTTTTAGCCCTTCTCTACGCTTTACGCTCCTTTCGTTACTTTATCCTCGGACGTCATTTTCATCTTCACACTGATTCGAAGGCTATCACATTTCTTCGCCATAGTAAGAACTTGACAGGGAAACTCGCTCGTTGGTTGTCAGAGATTGATTCTCATGACTTTACGATTTCTCATGTTGCTGGTTCCGAGAATTTAGAAGCAGACGCCATCAGCCGCTTTGTAAAACATCGAAGAGACGAGGAGGACGAAGAAGCGAGTGCCTCAGACCCAAGGATCTTCATGATCGAGGACTTGGATAGCATTGACCTTAAGAAGGAGCAGAGGAATGACGGATTTCTGAGTAAAATCATCGCGTATTTGGAGGATAGACCCGACAAAGACCCGGAGTATGAGAGGAGAGCATCGCATTTTGCCCTGCGTAACAATATCCTGTTAAAGTTAACAAGACGCCATTGGGAAAAGTTTTTCTATTAGCAGTGCCCACCAAGTTAAGGGATGTAGTATTCGAGAAGGCCCATTCAGAGAAATTAGGTGCCAATCACGCTGGTTTCAGTAAGACGTATAACCTCCTAGTGAAATCTGTTTATTTTGTAAACATGAAGAAATTCGTTTATGAAAAATGCAAACAATGCATTAGCTGTCAAATATTGAAAAAGCGTAGTGGCAAACCTTACGGAAGTCTGCAGACACACCCTTGTGTTCCACCCTTCTATAGAGTTTATGTTGACTTAGGAGGGGTGTACCCCTGTAATAATATCTTACGACACAAGTTTCTCATTGTTGTAGTGGATGAAGGGACACGATTCTGTATCACTGGATCTTTACCAGATGCTTCAGCGGCTTCCGTAAGTTCTTTTCTATACGAGAACGTTATTCTGAAATATGGACTAGTAACAGAGATCGCATGTGACCGCGGAGCAGCTTTCACTAGTGCTGTGTTTAAAGAGCTTTGTCACATCCTAGGAACACAGATACACTTTGCAGATGTACAAGGGCATTACGGTATCGGAACAGTTGAAGTCGTAATCCGGCATATAGAACAGCAATTGAAGTTAGCTTTGGACAAATATGATCAGTCGAATTGGATAGAATTACTTCCACAGGTTATGTTCTCGTACAACGTGACTTGTAACTTGAGTATGGGTTTTAGTCCTTTCGAAGCCCTTCATGGATATTCCCCACGGCTATTACACTCTGCTATATTAGCCACGCAATGTCAGTTTTCTGAGAATCAAGACAGAATTAAGCAACTTCAGTACATAAGGGACAAGGCCCAGGAAAACTTGTACAATAGACATCTGACTTCTGTAAAGTCACATAATAAGAAGAGGGAGCAGCAGACATTTAACAAGGGTCAACTTGTGTGGATCTACGATGCGACGAAACGGAAAGGTGACTGTAGTGCATTCTCTGGAAAATATTTTGGACCAGGACAAATAGTATCCCGTAAGCATGACAATAGTTACTATGTAAAATACCGAACTCCCCGAGGTCAAATAAAGATTGATTCTATAGCGATCGACAGGTTAAAAAAGTATTATCCTCCTCCAGAAGGACTGCCTAAAAATTTACGTAAGTTAGAAACATCTGAGATTGATGTAGTAGGAGAGGGAGTACCGGATAAAAATCTCCAGGAAGTGGATAAGGTAAATTCCTTCTTAATGGAATTCCAAGATCCAGATAACGAAACGCAATTAGAATCGTTGTTTATAAGGAAAGTTGTTTTCATGTCCGATCTACCATCTTGGGATCAGGTGGGTCCGAAAACAAGTTCAGTGGAAGGTTTGGAGAGACCTAAGTTTGCCGTCAACCACGACATTAATAAGAAAGTTGCGCTTTATTACGGTTCAATCACGACGTTAGCTGGTGATTGTATAGTAAACTCGTCCAATTCCTTTCTAGAGCCACGAGGAGGCGTGGACAAAGCAATTCAAAGTCTTGCAGGAGAAGAAATGCAAGACGAGTGTCGTAAAATATCCCACCTTTCCCAGGGCAACGTATGCATTACACAGGGTTACAATCTACCCGTGGATTTTGTGATTCATGTTAGCGCACCTGATGATCGAAATCCTAAGAAGTTAAAAATGTGTTACGAAAAAACGTTGCAATTAGCAGTAGACAACGATATAACATCCATTGCGTTCCCCAACATCTCTACAGGAGTTTTTGGTTTTCCTAAAGCAGATGCTTGTCGCGTTGCTTTACAGACAGTACGTCTTTTCCTCGAAGAACATCTTGACTCTATCGAAAGAATAGTGTTCGTGCAGTATGACAAAGAGAATCAAAAAATCTATGAACAACTTATACACCTCTATTTTCCTATATAAAATAGCTGAAAGAAAAAAGGTATTAGTATGTTACTGGTTAATTGACTTAAAGCTATCTTAACGCTAGCAATATATATAGAATATGGGAAAGGATATAGTTATTCATCATCAGTGCTATGCAGTTTTCTTTTGCTCTCGTCATCATATCCGTCTCCTATTATCATTTTTTGGGACAACTTTATTTTAGAAATTTCAGATTCTCCACTTACCTGAAAAAGAAAAAAGAAACATTGAAATAAGTAACGCAATTTGACAATAACATATATACTTAGGCTAGCAGAGATAATAATCAATAGAACATGTGAAAATTCTAAATTTCTCATTATATTTAATTTGTGTTTCAGATAACCTATTTTGTTTTAAGCTGCATTATCCTGTCTTTCTCTTTCCCACATGTGACGTCTAGTAACACCGAGTTCCAAATAACATCTGGTTTATTTTTCCGTAAACTCCCTAATGTTATTTTGTACCAACACTCTTTACCGATATCTTTTAATTTGACATTTCCCTTTCCGCATGATGTTAAGGTTTCTTCTCTTTTTGAATCTCTGCTTTGCAACGAAAATGACACTCTAGCTCCAGATGTTTGCGAAGCTGCGAAAGACCTACATAATCTGCAAGTCCATATTAACGATTATTTTTTAAAGCCTCCAAATCCACGATTTCATCGTTTATCAACCAGATCTCCGCGTGCACTGCTAGGATTCATTGGGAAAGCATTGAATTGGTGTTGTGACGTAGCTGACAGTTCATCTATTGATTCGATAAACAAGAAGGAATTCCATTTGGAACAGACAGTACTGGGTTTACAAAAACAATTGTTGAAAAACAATTTATATATTCAGAACACAACTTCAGAATTTTCAAGTTTTCAAGATCAGATACAGGATAATTTTCATAAAATTAGAAACTTTTCGGCAAAAATATTGGATCAAGAACATGATCTGGGAGATCATCTTAATAAGCTTGCAAATCGAGTACATAAAGAGGTCATTTCGTTCATTCAAGAGTTTTATTCGATTTCAACGCAGTTTGTACAGTTTCTACAAATTTTTAAATATGATCTGACAATTCAGATGTGTACAGATGCTAGGCTGAACCCTAATATAATTCCTTATAAAGTGTTGCACGCACATTTATCTGAATTTGAGAATATCATTTTGAAAAATGGATATAAGTTAGCCATAGATAAGTCGTTATTGGAGATGTATTATTCAATTAATGTTTTGACTTGTTCAATCACCGACACGTACATTTACCTACAGATGAAAATTCCGATCGTTGAAATACAGCCTTCATTTGAGTTATATGATGTGCAGCCACTTCCGTTTGCTGTATACAACCAAACTTGTACCGTTGATATCCAGCCTTTAGTTATGGTAATTCAAGATAAAAAAGATCTTATACCAATAACAGGAACAAGCCTACTTGCTTGTCATTATAGCCAATCAAAGTTATGTAAGATACCTACACACACTGTGACACGATCTCGTTTAATAAATTGTGCTCACGCAGCTTTCGTTGCCAGTACAGTCAGGGAAATACTACACAATTGTGACCATACGTGCTATGATTCGAAAGAGGCACAGATTATAGACATTGGATCGCATGAGTTTGTTTTAACACACCCGCCAGAATTTCTAACTTTGAAGACTAGAGAAAATGTGTCAACTATTCGAGTTCCAGAAGAAGCCAGATTATACGGAGCCCTTAAAATTCGAATACCATGCAATACTAAATTAATTGTGGAAAGAAATCTTTTCGTCAGATCGGATTTTCCGTGTCTCGACAATGATCTTACAGAACCTGTATTTTTACATCTTTTTCCGAGCCAGCTAGTCTCTAATGATCTGATGCTATTACGATCTACGTATAAAGGGAATGAATTTTTTAATGTTTCATCTTTACTTAACGATGTTTGGAGTTCTTCGATCCGACATATGAATATATCAGCATTTACGATAATTGACCAGACGCCCATTAAGATGCCTATCTATAAGCATGAGTATTTTATACCAGGAATTATTATTATTTGGAATATCATCATCACTCTTCTACTTATTTATTTGCTAAGGGAACATGGGATTTTCAATTTTATATGGTTTTGTAGAAAATGTAGTGCGTCTACGGAATTTTCTTTGCAAGAATTGAGCTACTTTTTAGACATTGTGCAAACCGTTATTGCAATTGTAAGTCTAATTTTGCTCTATAGAGTAATGAAAAGTTTAATGAAAAAAATTGGTGATGATACGCCACTGCAGACGAAGAGTTTTGAAAATAAACGTAACGAGAGGTCTGAAGAAAGAGATCAAGAACCTGAAGTGACCCCAGAAAAGTTCACCACTTCGAACAGAAATGAGGATGCACATTCAGTGTCAGATTTGAGTTTACCTCCTCCTCCGGAAGAATTGATAGTTAGTGACGGAAGTTTTGGTACAGAGATTATAGTGCCGCCTTCTACCGTCTTGGAATTAACGAATTCTAACGTAAAATCTTCGTACATTTCCAACTATATAGTGTATTCTTAAAAGTGGATACGGAAACTGAGATGTCGAGCAATTCACGCATTTTGTGAAACAGCATCTAGAAGAAGATATTAGAACGTATATACGCACGACCATATAAAATTGACAATCATTACCGCACATATCTATTTTTATGAATTTAGAGACCTTCTGCCCCCCCCCCCCAACTTTTATTTCCAACATAATTTTACTAACACAATCGAGTATTGGGCGATAAAACCCAATCCAACCTCTAGTTACCTTAAGTTCCCAACCTAATCAGGAAATGGGTTAGGTTTATGTTGGAAATAATGAGCCCTTCCCCCCCCCCAAAAAAAATTAGAGTTTTGTCATTATCATAAATAGTTGTATGATTCAAGAGTTTGGGCACTACGTTTATCGTTTTACTTATGTGTATTTATATCTGCTCGAGTTTTTCTCTTCTTTTTCTACTCCCCCCCTTCCTAGATCCTACCTACATTAGTTTACCGGTTGTTGTATTTACCCTTGCACTTTCATGGTCGTCGCCATCTTTAAGCCCATAATACCTTGCGTTTACTGGCATCAACGCTTAGCCGCCATCTTAGAAATTTTTCTTTTAATTTTTTCCCACCATTATATTTTCATGTTTTTCTCTCTTTTTACCCACCACACTTCTGCTGTATATTTTGATAACTCTTCCTCGTTATATTTCAATCACCCTGTACCAAATGAGCCCTAATTTTAAATCTTAACATTTCAAATTTCCACCCCCCTCATGGTCCTACTCACATCCATAACCTCCTTATTCTTAACAATTATACCCCTTCAACCCTCACAGTACGCAGCTTGTTTGAAGCCAAGAAGATTCCACAACTTTATGAAGAGAAGAAGAGGACACCAATTCTTCTCCATACTGCAATTTGGATGGACCCGAACCAAGAACTTCTCAATATGACAACACTTAGTGTCAGACCCGCCCACCAGTTTTAACTATAATCTTCAGTTTTCTCACCTGATTTATCAGCCAAGACATCACCTATTCGCCCGCTGGACACCTTTTTTTTTTCTCTCTTCATCAACAACATAATACTAACACGAAATATAAGCAACAGTAAACGAAAAATATCTTTGCTCCTCCACTCTAAAGAACACGGACAATTCCACAAGATGGCTGTCAGCGTCATTTCCCCCCTCCCTCTCAGACAACGGATGTCAAGAAGTTTGATTACTGCTGCCAACTTGTGGCCACCTTGCCAGTGATTCTTCTGAAACTACAAGGCCACGTACATTCCAAGAATTGCGTTATCTTCAGAACACTGACCCAGTGAAGATGTTCAATTCTGCTGACCAAGGTGTTATTCAAGTTCACTAAACAATTACACGTGCTTTTCCATATGTTTTGTTGACATCAAGTGTCATTAGCTACATTCGAAACATAGAATGTTATTCAGTGCTTTATGTGTTTATGTGCAGTGTTTGGTTAACGATTTATTGATTATCGTCGATTTCTTTTGTGTGAGATTTATTTTCCTTTTTTTTAAAAAAAAAAAAATGAGATACTGAAAAACTGATATTCAGTCATTTTTTTTCTCTTGTTTGTTGCTACAGTGTACTTCATGTATTTTATTTAACGTATAGTGACGTTAATCAAAACAATATATACAGTCTATTTTCAAAATAGTGGTGACGACGATGCGTGTTTTCTTTAAAACCGCATGTCTAAGTTTAGCGGTGGGAGTGTGAAGAGACTAATATTTATTGACTATCGTTGATCTCCCACAAAATCATTTATTCTTTAAGACATCTTCAGCCTTATCTTCGGTGTTGTGAGATTATTCCTTTTTTTCCTAATTTCATAAAGCTATCTCTTATGTGTCGAAGAACGCTAGTTATTCGGATGTCTTAGTTTATGAAATTCATGTATGTCTGAGAATTTAGTCTACGTTTCTCTTCCGTAATTTTGTGTTTTCGTGGCTAAATCGTGGAAGTGTTTGTTTATGTTATATAATGTATTATGTCAATGTGTATTTTTTATGTAATAAAGCTGAGAGAGCTACTTTCCCAACTATCTGTCCATCTCTGACGTCATGAGTACCTGTTGGGACGAAAACATCTCATCTACACGTGTCTGGAGTCAGCAGGATTACCAGAAGATCTTGGTCTTTAAATACTCCCTCCATCCCGGAAAGAGAGAGTCACACGGAGCCTTCAGAGACACACAGAGCCTTCGAAGTCTCACGGAACCTTTGAAGTCGCTTGGAGACTTTGGAGTCGGTCTTCGAGGACTATAGTCGCGAAGTTATCAAAAGACAGTCAACGGAGTCGGTCCGGGGAGTGCACGGCAGTCAATCGAGCACTTCGGGAGTAATTTGGAAGACAAACCGAACAGTTTGTAATTCGGTATCCGACATATTAAACACCAGGCGAACAACAGGAGGAAGCCCAGCAGAGATGAAGCTACAGGTACTGTGACGTCAGTTTTCTTCCTTTCTCTCCCTCACCTCTCTCCTACCCTCACTCTCTCTTTCTTCAGAAAAAGCTAAAATTCTTATTTTTATTTCTTTTAAAATCAGACGGGTGTCGTCCGGTCCCAGGACCCGTTCTACCCTTGAGAAACATCCCAAGAATCTCACTTTGACGACACAGCTTTCTTTGAAAATACTTTTCAAATTAAGCACCCGTAAAACTATGTATATCGATAAACTGTGTGAAATCTCCATAGTAAATAGATTTTAAAATCTACCTAGAAAGCTTATTACAACCGTAAATACTTATGAGAGTTACTGGCAAGAGGGTATAATAAAAAGGGGTCGTGATATGAAATAAGTTGAGAATTACTAATCTATACTGAAATATTCTATACCCAACACAGTGTAGTCTTAACCGGGATAAAATAAATGAAAAAGTCGGTTGCAAGCAGTGGTGCTATTCAGTCGGTTCCGACCGGTTCAATAGAACCGGTTGTTAAATATTTCGAGTTCGCAGAACCATCTTCTGTAACCAGACATAATAGTAAATTTTACCCAGTTATGCCCAGGAACAGTAAATTTTAGTTCAACTATCTTTCTTTTTAAAAATTCTCAGCTAAAGGGTTAAACAAATGATTCCGTAGAACAAAGTATAAACGGTTTATTTCTTAATCTCAAATGCTCAGATATCAAGAATGAAAACTGGAACCACATGAGTGTAGTGATGAGGGTGATTTACGTATATTTGAAACGCATACATATTATCAACACTTGCGGATCCATTGCTATATTAAGGTCTTCCCAATCCTTTTTGACAACCATCTATGTTGGGTATTTTTTTTTCCCCTAGATATTTGCAGTAGTACCTAATTTCGTCACACCACCTTGTATGAGAATGTTGGGTAGGTCACTTCTTGTCACTTGTGGTATCCAGTAAAAAAAAAAATTGCTTTTGTCTACTTTGTACGGTTTGTTTCCTAAGAGAGTTAGTAAAGAGCAAGAAATCTTAACAAATAAGTTACTACACGATTTTGAAATATGTTTAAAATCATGTTTTAAGCTGTTCAAAATGTTTAAAACATGTTTTTTTCGTGTGTGATTTAAAACGTTTAAAATATTTTAAACATATTTTTCATGTTTTAAACACATGTTTTGTTCTTTTTCTAAAACAACTATTTTTTTCAACTGTTTTTCCCTGGCCTGGTGATTTGTTTCGTGTTTTCGGCTTGGGTTGGGTCTTTTTAGTATTTTTTTCTAGCTTATAATGTCATCCAAATATAACTCGAATTCCCGCAGGAATTGAAAACTAATAAAATAATTCAATGGATTTTAGTATTCCTCGTCAACGAGAAAGCAAAATTTACTGAAAATATTTTAATTGTAAATGATGAAAGTCTTTGATTTGAATGTATTAGGTACAATATTTCAGTATGTTTTAAGCTAATACACTAGTTAGGAAAGGATTAACTTATGTCACTGTTAAATTCTGTTACGAACATAAGCGGCACCGCCGTGGAGGCAGTGGTGCAGCTGCACCTACATTAACTTCAATCTTCAAATTTCCTACAATTATCTTTTCTATTTTGTATATTTCTTGTTTCCTATGTTTTGATATATTTGAGTGACTTCTTAAGTGTCTCGTAAGTTACTTGTTATCATACTGTGTTTTTCTAGTTTTTTCTAGTTCTTTTTCTTTTCTTTTTTAAAGTAAAACTTAGGGATCATTTTTGATATCTTAAGGCTCAATAGTGCAAAGCGTTCTGGCAACAATGTTAAGATGTGTTGTCCTTCCGAAGCTGCACCCACATTACCAAAATCCTGGCGCCGCCTATGGATACGAATAAAGGGCATCGGTGGATAAGTATAGTGAAATGGCCCCAGATGAATCTTGGGACGATAAGTGGGTGGTATCTAGGTACCCCTAAATTATATTAATCCCTGATATTTCAAACCTCAACTCTCATTGGTTCATGAGAAATGGCGCAAAATCGGAAAACTGAGATTAATTTACTGATCAAGAATGACCCGATCGATTTTATTCAAACTTGGATGTATATATAGGTGTATACAAGAGCTTTGTCTGAAAAAAAAAGCTCCCCCCGGCCATTTTCCCCCATGAAAAAATTAGATTCAATATTTTGAGTCCCTTTCGACCTATGATGGTCTGCGAGCACAATTATGAAATTTAGATATCGTTTTAAACCTACAATACATTTTAGGTATCGCTTTAATCCTACAATCACATATATTTTTTCCAAATTTGTATCACGGGTACGCCATGGTCAAAATGGACTAAAACCAACCATACCACACCTATAAAGGAGCAATTGCGAAAAGAACAGCTATTGATGTAGCTTTAGCATATCTGCTTCGTGAATGAATGAAAAATCACACCTGAAGTGCCAAATTCAGAGCTTCCATTTGATGGCCTGTGGCGCCCCCCATTCCTAGTTTGAGGTATAGTGAAACTGTTGATATTTAACAATTTATTTGGAAAGTAATGCCCTTGTTACTTTAAGACAGACACGGTACAATGAATCGTTGTTATTGTGTGAATTTGTCGCGAAAAAAGGAATACTGACAGCCAGAAGCGTCTGTTGCGATTTTTCTTGGTGGACAAGACCCCTATCTACATAAGAATTGTACGTTTAATATTAGTAAATTAGTAGTCAATAGATAAAAATATAGACCATGAGGAGAAAGTTTATGAAGTTCCTACGCCTGCACTTAAAGGCAAAAAATCACAATTGTCCACTGCAGAAGCAAATGATACTAAGTTCGTTACAAAAATTCGTTGGGCAGTTTAAGCTACATGAGTAATCCATCCCAAGTGATCGAGAAAAAAGAAAACTTGTCGCTCGACCTTTTCAAAAAAATATAATTTTTTCATCAATATTTATACTATATCAGGGTACCTCGAAACCATAATAACATCTCGTAGTGACACAGCTACCGCCATTTTGCGTTTTCTCGATTTCGGGCGTTTACGTTGTTTTGAATATCTCAGCATGTAATTGTCCTAGCAAACTGAAAATTGCTGGGCGTGTTCAACTTGTGCAGAGCTAACATTTTGTCGTCTTAAGATTTTTGCCTAAAACCACTTGAAAGGGGTGAAATCAAAGCCTACAATAGCAACATTTTTGGACATTTAAGATATGTTTGGGAAGAGGAAGCAACTGATGTAGAGGTCTGAATTTTTGTGTGCATGTAGTCCGGGGTCATAAATTTATACTCAAAAATTTGCAGACCTGTAGCTGCTCCCAAAGGCCTAAAAAAATTATCGTAAAGTTGCGGAATTATGCAAATTTGGCATAGCCTATTTGACTGTCCAATATCTCCAATGGGCCTGCATTAAAAAATCTGAAATTTTGGGAATAGTTACTTCTTTAGCATACCATAACACACAACTAGTGCTCTCAACGGGTCGGGTCGGGTCGGGTTGAAGACCGACCCGCCCCGACCCGACTGACCCGAACCGTGATCCGATCTGATTGACCTGACCTGATAACCCGACCCGAGCTGACCCGGTTGACCCGACCCGACAACCCGACCCGGTTGACCCGAC
>NW_027657134.1:0-40413 GCF_964235325.1 Thermobia domestica | reverse complement strand
AAATCACAGTTTCTGATAATAAAAGACCATAGTGAAAGATGGACCTAGCCACAAATCTAGTAACGAAAGGACCCTATTAAAAAGATAACTTACTGATTGATGGAAGGGTGGAAGAAGAGTGTGTGTTGGTAGCATAATAACACTGAGCTACCGAATTATTTAGCTCTCTTTTGTTTTAGCTTTTCTTTCTCTTTCTTTCTTTATTCTTTCATCATTGTTTTCTTAGAGGGCCTAGGCCGCGATTCGACCTAAGGGCCCTGGCCAGTCCGCCCCTAACTACCGTCTTTCTGAGTTTGTATTCTCGTGACATAGCTCAAACTTTATCTATTGCTGACTTTTCCCTTACTTCTAGAATTCCATTTCTACTCCTGGATCAAAGTATAAAAATACATATTAGTATGAAAAATATTCTGTGGAAAACATTAGATTAATTTTGCTGTGAGAAGACATGTGGATCTGTATACAGGGTTACTGAAAAGTATTGGGACAGAACAATAATAACAACATAAATGATTTAGTGCACATCATGGCAGCCATCTTGAATTCCGAATATTGTATACCACACAATATTTTTAAATAGAAAGAGGTATGTGTTGAGTTTTGATTTAGAGTTTAACGTCCCGTTCAACAGCGATGTTATATGAAAAGAGGTATGTGTGTCACATAAATTGATGCTAGAATCTTCGTACAAACTACATTCATCGTCCGTTTCAAAAGCATCGGAGTCTACTTATTTATTATTTCCATAATTTCTCCGGACGAAAATACGCCACTATCATAAGAATCATGACTTGTCGCGGTGGTATTCATTAGGGATGGCCTTTTTAAAAAATCTGTTTTTCGATTTTCGGAAATTTCATTTCTCGCTTTTCGTTCGTTTTTCGAAAAAAAAAATGTTTTTCGTTTTTCGGAAATTTTTTCGTCTTTCATTTTTCGAAAAAAATTGTTTTCCGTTTTTTCGAAAGATTTTTCGTTTTTCGAAAAAATCGTTTTTCGTTTTTTCGAAAAGATTTTTTTCGAAAAATTCGTTTTCCCTTTTTTGATGATTTTTCGTTTCTCGAAAAGTTTTCGGAATTCGTGGAATGATAATGTGGGAGGAAATGGGAGTACCCCGGGAAAATACACGGACACGATGTTGTCTGCCACGAACTTACTTGGTCTCGGATCAAATGCACAAGAGGTAAGCCTTCTAACACTGAGCTACCGTGCTCCTTGGATTTGGATCTAATGAAAGGTTGAATTGATTTTGAGTTTAACGTCCCGTTCAGCAGCGAGGCTATATGAGACGTGGACCTACTGATTAACGTGGACGTTCACCTCTGGTGCTTGGGGTCCCGGGTTCCATCCCAGCCCCCGCCAAGTGAACTTTGTGGTGGACAAACACCGTGCTCGTGGGTTTTCTCGGGGTTCTCCCGTTTTCTCCCACTTTCTTCATTCCACCATTTTCATTCATCTCTCATCATCACCGTCTCCTTTAGCCTAACCGGCGGGGGCCCGCGGTGGCTCAGTGGTAGAGCGTTCACCTCTGGTGCTAGGGGTCTTTGGTTCAAACCCTGCTCCCGCCAAGTGAACTTTGTGGTGGACAAACACCGTGTGCGTGGGTTTTCTCGGGGTTCTCCCGTTTCCTCCCACTTTGATCATTCCACCGTTTCATTCATTACTCATCATCACCGTCTCCTTTAGCCTAACGGCATAACCGTGGGACGTAAAACTCAAAATTTCATTTCATTTCATTTAACCTAACCGGCATAACTGTGGGGCGTAAAACTCAAAGATTTCATTTCATTTCATTGATTAACGTGAATCCGAACCACATGAGCTCCCGCTGGGAATCGAACGCGGGTCTAACACGCCAAAGGCGCGTACGCTAACCGCTAAGCCACGGAGGAGCTCGATCTAATGAAAGGATAGTGTGTAGTGCTACTATTGACGAAACTCATCTAATCACGACCAAAATTAGTATGGTTATGGACTGCAATGTATTTAGTACACATGTTAAATATTATGGTGTTTGGGACTTTGGTTCCAGAGTTATTGCTAATCAAATTTGTGTTTTAAGTTAGTGATATCAAGAAATTTCACTAAGTCGCATTTGATTAAACTCAAATGATCTTGACTAAAGTTGGTAGGATCGTAAATATTGACAAGCTTGGTATGCATGGAAGCTCATATAAAATATTATGATGTGCAGACTTTTTGTTCCTGAGTTATTAGCTATCAATGTTAGGTTTGGAATCAGTGAAATCAAGAAATTTCATTAAAGCGAAAAGATGGAACTCATCCAATTTTTTATCAAACTTGGTAAGGTGGTAGATCTTGACGAGCTTAGCAACTATAAAGGTAACCAAGAAAGATCTGTCGCTTTTTCACCCAACACCTTCAAACATCGATATTAACCTAAGACATACCTGGAAGATCAAAAATAGTCTCCTTCTGCCAACGTTTTGGAAGGCCATGTATTCCATCGCGGTAGAACTTGGTGGGCCGTGAATCGAAAAAGGTATCAAGTGCATTTTGCACCTCTACTAGGGATTTGAACTCGCGTCCTCTAAGCTGATTGTCCAAGGAATGGAACAGGTGGTAATCGGACGGTGCAATGTCCGGGGAGTATGGCGGATGCAATAGTGTTTCCCATCCAAAGTGTAGAATGGTGTCCCGGGTTATCCTAGCCACGTGGGGCTTAGCTTTGTCCTGTAAGAGGAGGACCCCTTTGCGATTCAGAAGTGCTGGCTCCAGAGTCTTTTTTTTTTTTTTTTTTTTTTTTTTGGAACACGGTTCAACTGCTGACAGTACAGAGTTGCATTGATGCTCTGACTAGCCTGTAGCAGTATTTTTTCTCAAAATACTGTTCAGAAAATTTGGACTTGAACTTAGTTAAATGAATAAATTTCATTAAAACACGTTAATCTAATCCGATATTGGCCAAAGTTGATATGGTCATAGACTTTAACAAGTCTAGTACGTGTGCGAGCTCAGCATGAAATATTGTGATCCACAGACCCTTGGTTCTCGGTTCTTGAGGGATATAAATTAGAAATAATAATTCACAAAGGTAAACAGTGTAAAATTTATATTTTACAGAATATTAAAAAATAATTATTTACTAGTGATTATTAATGTGTTATCGACAATATGGCATTACTGCTGAATCGCCGGATCAATTTGAAAATCGAAAAACTGGAACAAAATATACTGCATTCGGTTATATTTGGTTGGATTACATTAAGTTACGTTAGATTATATTATTAGGTGCGCAGTTTTACTATACGGATCCATAGTATAAGTAGGAGTAGCAGTAGTAGTAGTAGGAGTAGGAGTAGGGGTAGTGACAGTAGTAGGAACGGATTAGAAGCCCCACAGGGGTTTGTTGGTTTCTGTTCTCGACATGAAATGGGCAAATTAAAGATTTGCTCAAATTTATCTATACATTTTACAATCTATGGATTCGTATAGTAAAACAAGTGTACCTCTCCGCGAAATAGTCCATCCGTCTCCACATACAGTGCCGCTTACAACATCAAAAACAACCAGCAAATGCAATCACTATCTGAGCTTTTGCTATTCCCCTTACTTGACTTTCAATCACTCTTCCTCATAAACTTAAATAAATTCTCCAATTGACCCGGTAAATTTCCTAAAATTAGTCCGGCGATACAGCAATTAGCCCGACATTATATTTTATAATGTAAAAAAAGACTAATAAATTACCAAATAGAAGGATGCTGTATAAACTGATCGTGATAGTATCAGGCAACTCTGTAATAAATTGACTTTTAACAATTGATTTTAACAAAATATGAAACATGAAGTGATTATATGTACTGATACTAAAGACTTCTCACTAAGATCCCCCATTCATTTATCTTATTTTCTATAACTAATTAAGTCAGTATCAAAAACAATTTGATTGCTTTCAAAAATAGGCAATTTAATACTAACAAAATACTATTGAATGGTTTATTTGTTCTAAAGATGTTTTATATACGGTAAGACAAAGAACTAAGTATCTGACTATAATAATCTCATCAAACGAGAATTCAAATTTTAAATAGGTGGGTCTTCGTTTTCGTATTAGTTTTTACTGCTACTAACTTCAGTAGAAGAATACTACTAAGATGAAATATTTTTTATTTGGTTGTTTGTTGAAGTTCAGCGTCCCTTTTCAGAATCGAGCAAGACTATACAAGACGTCGACCTACATTATAAAGTGGAATCCGAACCACCATAACACATTCAATGTTTTCCCACTCGGGACCCTGTGCATCAAAGGAATACGCGCTAGCCACTAGACCAGTTGCAGGGCTTGAAATCTTTTCTTGGAATTATGAAATTATATATTAAAAAGAAACGTTTGTCGCTTCCTACAGACACGCTACGCTTCCTACGTGGCTTCTATGAGAAAAAAAGATTGTAACCAGAGATATAGTAAGCAGTAAGTACTCCAGAAATTTTTACCTGGGGGGGGGTGTTCAAAATAAAAGGAAGGGTGCTCTCAGTATAGTGATATAATTTTTAAACAATCTCAAACAAGAAAACATTATATTTTGTTACGCAATTATTGCAATACTACTACTACTACTACTACTACTACTACTACTACTACTACTACTAATAATAATAATAATAATAATAATAATAATAATAATAATAATAATAATAATAATAATAATAATAAAAGCTCTTCGCAGTGGTAGGTTCAATAAAGTTCAAACATTTGAGCATTTATTATTATTACTAAACTAAGTAATACAGTGAAGCCTCTCAAAACGGACGTCGGTGGAACCGATTATTTGTCCGTAAATGAGAGGTGTCCCTAAAAGAAAGGGTTCTCTCTCATAACACCACACGTACATATTTATGGCATGGAAGAATAAGAAAGTTTGTCTTCTTATGAAGATGCCCATTAATGAGAAATGCCAATTAAGAGAGGCTTCACTGTATTAGGAATTAACCTCCACTATTTTACCCAATAATTACATGTGAATTGATTACATACGAATTATTTAATTATTTTGCAAAATTCTCCTATTATTTCAATTTATTCACCCCCAGCAAGTTCTAGTGGGTGATTTTTTTCAAAATATTAATTAAAATTCCCTCGTCCCATGCTGAAATCACATTCGTTTAGTAATTAATACTGTACATAGTTCCAATTTCATTATTTTAACCCTGTTGTTAACGTTAATTGTTGTATTATTATTTGATCTTCTAATCTCCGTTCCTGCCCCTTCCTGGCTATGTTATTCGCTCTGAATATCTCTCATAAAAAATATTCATTGGTTAAGTTGTTTTTCAGAAATCCAGTTTTTCAATTTACAAATATTTTTTATCTTTCTGTTTTGTCTTCTTTAATATACCCTAATTTTAATAATCCCAGGGCTCATAGTGGTCTGGTCTCTTGTAAATAGTTGAAAAGTGACCAAAAATGGCCAAAAGCACACAAAAAGTGACCAAAATCTCATCATGCCCCTTTTTTCCTTTGTCAATTTCTCCATCACCTCTCTCTTTTTTGTTGTTTTGTTTCTTCTTTACTTCTTCTTTTTGAGCTTCCTCCTTTCTTAGGTTTTCAAAGTATGCTTTGTAGTTACGGTAAGCAGACTTAGCAGATGCAAAAAGCTTCTGAGTAAGTGGAACCAGTTCTGGCCTATTTCCGAATTTCTTAATCCCAGACATTATATTTAACTTCGCATTAAGAGTTCTCAAAAACGTGAAATATTCAAATTCATCACCTACTCTTAAGAAGAACATACAAGAAGCATAACACAAGACGAACATGATGAACCACACAAACACACACACATAACGTTGAACGGAGCGTTAACTATTACAAGAGAAAACTAAAAGATTATTATGATAGAAGAAAGAATAGACACAGAAAGGTTCTCAACCCCACCTTGAGAGCTTAAGCATCCACCAACCATCCACTGTGCTAGAAAGAATAAAAGCTAAAGTGAGAATAAAGCTGACTGTTTCATATGTGGCAGCAAGTATTGAAGCTTTCAGAAGAGTAATGAGTAACAAGTTTCTGTCTTTTTCCATTTGTTTTTATATTTTTCTTAGAAAACTGCCAACGCAAAACATAAATCACACGAGAAAATCACTTTAACTCTCAAAAGAGTAACTTACTGACAAATTTGAAAAAAGTAACTTTTAGTGACCAACTTGAAAAGAAGTAAATTTTAGTTTAAAAAGTGACTCGCTATGAGCCCTGTTCCGCTCAATGAATTTAGGTGAATAAAAATATACTTTACAAAAAATTAAGCTAGCGCCAAATGCGTTCCTGCATAACACTAGACTCAGTCTAATATATATATATATATATATATATATATATATATATATATATATATATATATATATATATATATATATAATTCTTACTTCGACCGATCTCTTCATTTCTAAAAACGTTTTGACAACACCCTTCTAACGTCCGTCCGTTGATACACCACTTGCAGAGCAGGCTCGAAACCAGCCACAGAGCTTTGGGGAGCCATGAATATGCTAGGAGGGGCCAAGGCATTAAAATCTCTCTAAAAATATCTAAATTGTGCATCTTGTATTGAGGTCTGGAGGGGATATGAAAAATTTAGGAAGGGTCAGGCCCTCCCTAGTCCCCCTCTGGTTGCGAACCTGTTGCAGAGTAGCACTTACCAACTGAATCTGGTATAAGCTTATTATTATATTGTCACATTTTTCCTTATTGAGGAGGAGGTAGGTGAATGACCGCTCAAGACGTTGCCAATTTCAGTCATTTGCATCTGTCCATCAATCTCTGTTCTCGGAAACGACCGTGGAGCCCAGGAGTGTAGGTATCAGCGCCTCGCCCGAAACAATGAGGTCCTGTGGTTCTCGAAGCCGTACATGAGAACGAGGTCGCTTCATATTTTGAAGTGAAATAAATAAATAAGAATATTGCCTTCTTTCCTAAACGCTAAACCTTTTTTAACTTGATGTAATAAATAACCTATATCATACTGATTGATACAATTGGATTTGGGGGAGTATTCGTTTTCCATCCAGAGGTGTGTGTAAAGAAATTTGGAGGGGTGTTAGGGGTGTGTTGGGGCTGTGTAGAGTACTCCCTGATAGTAAGTATTTATCACTTTCGGTTGCATTAAACTTAGAGATGGAAACTACTATTGTGGCACAGAATCCATATCAAAAACTGCTTCCGGCTATCGCCTTTTCTTTACTATGAAATCGGAAATGGTAGTTTCTCACTATTTCCGGTTTACATAGAGGGATAGCGATCGATATGACAATCTTCGAATCCTGGATTCATATATATAAACATATCTAATTATCTCTTATTAGTTTTGCTCTATGGTGATCACAATTGAAATTAGAAGTGGTAGTAAATTTCTACCACAGGATAAAACTTGGAGATAGTCTATTGCGAAGGTACTGAATTCATGCTTCTCACTTGCTGTATGGTGATCAATACTGAAACCGGGAGTTGTGATCAGGGGCGGATCCAGGACGGATTTCTGGGGGGGGGGTTGTAATACTGCTACTTAGAGCTATTTTTACGAGCTCCAACTCTGGGATGGGTTTTATTTATATATAAAATAGGAGTGTTCTCTTCTGGGGGGCGATCAACCCCTGGATCCCCCCTGATTGTGATACATTTTTTCCTGTTTTTGTAGAGAAACAAATGAGTTTCGTTTCACAGTGTAAAACTGAGGCAGACTTGCAATCCATGCGAATTGAATATTCAAAACTTCAGTACAACAAGTAGCACAACTAAAACTCTTGGTTGGAATAGGTTAATAAAATCAAAGATAGAATCTGTTCCTCGGATGCTGAATCCATATCAAAAAGCCATTATTAGCTATCACTTATCGTTTTTGTTCTATGGCGATAAAGATTGAAAGCAGGAATGGCTAATTTGAACCACTTCCGGCTTGAATAGAGGGTTAAGGGAGGAGACGGAATCTATTTTTAGGACGCTGAATCGATTTCAGAAAACTTCTCGATATCTTTTATAGTTATTGTTCTATGCATATAAGTATTGGAACCGAAAGTAGTAGTAAATATCAAGCATTTCCGTTTCAGAAGAGTGGTGCAGGTTATGAAGATATGTTCTCTTAAAACCCTGAATTGATTCCAGAAAATTGCTTGTCGCTATCTATTACAATTTTGTTTTATCGCGACAAGTGTTAACACCGGAAATGGTTAATTTTAACACTTTCGGTTCAAATAAGGTGTTAACGAAGAAGGTGGAATCTATTCTTGGGATGCTGGATTAATTTTAAAAAATGCATCTCGATATCTCTGACCGATTTTGCTCTATGGAAATTAGTATTACCTATAAAATCAAAAATAGTAATAACCTTCAACCATTTCTGCCTTTGTGGAGTGTTGTGGATTGTAATTGTATTTCCTCTTGAGAACCTGAATCGATTGTAGATGAACCACTTGTCGCTATCTATTACCAATTTTGTTCTGTGGCGATTAATGTTGAAACTTGTAATCGTTAATTTTAACCACTTCTGGTGTGAATAGAGATCAAGGGAGAAGGTAGAGCCTATTCTTAGAACGCTTAGTCAATCGCAAAAAACTGCATCACTATTTCTTCAATCTTTTGCTTTATAAAAATCCCTATTGAATCCCTATTGAATATACTAGTAAATTCAGCCACTTTCAATTTCGATAGTATTGTGCGTTGAGATGATATATAGCTTATATACTCTTGAGACGCTGTATAGATTAAAAAAAAAAACACTTGTGGCTATCTATTACTATTTTTGTTCTATATCGATCAATGTTAAACCGAAAATGATTATTTTAAACAACTTCCGATCTGAATATAGGATTAATGGAAAAGGTACAGCTATTTCTAGGTAGTTGAAACGATTGCCAAAATCTACATCTCGATATCTCGTAATTCAGTATTAAAACCGGAAATAATAGTAAATATAAACAATTTCTGGTTTTGATTAAATGTTGTGGATAGTTGTATGTTGTCTAAGACGCTAAATTGTTTGCAACAAATCGCTTCTCGCTATCTATTACGATTTTCGTTCTATAGCGATACAAATTGAAACCAAAAATGGTATTAGAACCACTTACGGTTTTAAATGGAGGGTTAATTTAGGAGATCGAACCTATTTTAGGGGCTCTAAATCGACCGCAAGAAACGACTTCTCAATATTTGTTACTGTTTTGCTCTCACACCTCTCGACAGACAGACGGACAAAGCCGTTCTCAAGATTTTCGACACTTATGCATAGCTTAAGCTGCAAGTGTAATAAGGGCGAACATTGAATATATTCTTGGGACACTGAATTGGTTCTGGAAAATCGCGTCTTTCTATATGTTACCGTTTGTGTTCTGTGTTGATCAACAATGTAGCAGAAAGCGATAGATCTCTACCACTTCTGGATTATTAAATAAAAGTCAAATGCATTAGATGAATCTATTCGTGTTGCAAACTTACATGTATGCTTCTCGCTATTTCTTGCCGCTCTTGCTCTGATACCAGCTGACAGACGAACGGATGGATAGGCAGACAGATGAACATAGCCCTTCTATAAGAATTCCTATACGTATGCATAGTATACTATAGTTTGGAAGTACTAACAAATGAAATAAACTCAGTTTGTTTTACAAAAATTATCCGTTTTCCGTTTCTCGGTAGTTTTCGTTTTCTGGTTTTCGGAAAAATTTCGTTTTCGTTTTTTCGAAAAAAATCGTTTTTCGTTTCTCGAAAAAATTTCGTATTTTCAAAAAAATTTTCGTTTTTGAAAAATTCATTTTTCGAGAAAGTATTTTTCGAAAAAATGTGGCCATCCCTAGTATTCATAGCCGAAAGCTCAACTAGAAAGAGGAAGTAAAAGTGCTAAGCAAGCTACAAGAAGGATGTTGAAACAACGCTTCCACTGGCTAATAGAAAAAGGAAAACAAAAGTAGCTACAGGTTTTTGCCTTTTGAGTACTCATATCTTTTTGGGAATATATACTTGACACAGCATGCATTTTAAATGTACGCCAGACGTGATCTGTACACATGAAGCTGAAAAATATTCGTGAAAAGTAAACAGATGAGACTAGTTATATGCTTCTGTTTTCTAACAGTCAACTTCGTGTTCAACTACAGGAACTGACCTTGATACTACCTGACTCAACACCTTGTAACAAGAGGGCAACTATAGTTACCCATAGGTCTCTTGCAGCTACACAACGAGCTGTGTGTTCTGTGTGTGTCTCTCTCTCTGCCCCTGGCTGTGTTTGCTTTTCATGCTTTGGGGGAAGGGGTAAGAACCCATGCACACCTTCGAACATAAAATGATCGAAAGACGACCTATGTTAATGTAGAGTTCATAGTTTCAAACAGTGGCGTATACTGGTTTGAAGGCATGGGCTACCACTGACCTTGCATATTATTATTAATAAAAATGGTAATAATAATAAAATTAATATAATAATAATAATAATAATAATAATAATCACAATATGCATAACAATGAACAAAAAGTGATTGATGTGTTTTGTTTAGTGATGAGCAAATGCAAGGTCTTGGTCTGAGCTCCTCCGTGGCTAAGCGGTTAGCGTACCCGCCTTTGGCGTGGGAGACCCGGGTTCGATTCCCGGCGGGAGCTCATGTGGTTCGGATTCCACGTTAATCAGTAGGTCCACGTCTCATATAGCCTCGCTGCTGAAAGGGACGCTAAACTAAAATCAACTCAACTCAACGCAAGGTCTTGGTCTTGGTCTTGCACATCGAGTCTTGGTCTTGGTCTTGCACATCGAGTCTTGGTCTTGGTCTTGCACATCGAGTCTTGGTCTTGGTCTTGCATGCAAGAGTCTTGCAAGTCTTGCATTTAAGAAATCTCAAGCTTTTCATAGGTAAATTTTACTATGGATATAAGGGATAATAAACTCTACAAAGCACCAGTAGTAACGGAAATACAATGTATGTTTCTAAATGTAATATAATTTAACGTCGTGTAAGTATGATAGCGTACAACACAGGTTATGACCTTTATTTTTTTTAATGGGTGCCCATGCTTCACTACTTATAAGATATGCCTAAATCACAGGGTTTCGTAATCTGTTTATATATTTTTTTTTTAACAGATCCAACATTCCACTGGTTTCCAAACTGAGGAGACTACCCCTGTTTCGCATGAAAGAAAATCAGACGGCACAGATTATTGAAATACCATGAATTGCAAAATTATTTTTACACTCTAAAGGCGTCAGATTTTTCTTTCCAACCACGATTAGCTAATTCTTGTATTAAACAAACTTCCAATTAAATATTGAATTTTTGTTTTACTGATTCCAATATGTACTCCATGGGGCAGACACATTCACATTACGCAAAAGCGATGAAAAAATTGCAGACTTTCGAAACATGGGCATGGAGAAAAAAGGAGAGAATTAGCCGTGTTGAACGAAAACGAATGTGTTAGAAATATTAGCAGTAGGAGAAAAAAAAGAAGAATTTTAGATATTGTTGAGAGGGGGAAAGGGAACTGTTTAGGATATTGGCTGACAAGGAACTGTATTACAAGGGACGTGCTAGAGAGTATTGTGGAAGGAAAAAGAGGGAGGGAGCAAAGCAGACTAGTTGAAGGAAGGTATTGAAACAGAAAATTGCCACGTCAAGACGAAGAGACCAGCTGAGGACCACCAAACGTCAAACCTTGTCTGTTGAAGCAAATAACCTGCCAATAATAGCAGAATAGCTATTATGATGATGATATGTTTAGCAATATTGACAAAAAAAAGAGGGAAAGAAAATTAAAATAATAATTATTATAATCAAACCTCTTAATATTTTAGAATAATTTGAGGGAAAACTGAAAACGACTCAACTGTCTATGTCTTTTGTGTAGACTCAATTTATATAAATACTGTTGACCTGTATTAGAAATACAAAATAAGGGCATCAAACTCCAAGTTATTTGAAGTCTCACTTGTGAATATGGATTACTAGCATCAAGTATCTACTTTGTTGGGTTAAACTAAAATAATAATAATATATATATATCGTTAGTCAATCACTTTTTTACTATTAGTAAAGCGCTCTCTAATATCGGTCATCTTCGATTATTTTTATGTTTCCCTCTCTTCCTCCTCCCCAAGTTGCCGGGCTGAATTTGGATTTAAACGGCATCACAAGTGTCACTGTTCGTGTCAGAGACCACGAAACTATGGATTCGGCACTAATATTTGGTCATTTTTAATCATTATTATGCATCTCCCTCTTCCCCAAATTACGAGGCTGAATTTGGTCGTAAATGGTATAGGAAGTCTCAGTATTCAACTCAGCGACCTCGAAAACTATAGATTCGACACTAATATTCGCCATTTTCGATCATTTTTATATATCTCCCCTCCCCTCCGCCAAGCTACGGGGCTGAATTTTGATTTAAACAGCACCGGAAGTATCATTGTTTACCTTAGCTGTCCTCAAAACTATAGATTCCATTTCAATGTCGGTCATTTTCCATCATTTTAAATATCTTTCCTCTCCCTCTCCCCTAAACTTCAAGATCAAAGTGATATGATAGAAACCATCTCAGGCCCGATCCTCATCTATCTTAAAATAAGATCGAGTTCGGTCAGGTGGTTCAAGAGTTATTAAGTTTTATATATATATATATATATATATATATATATATATATATATATATATATATATATATATATATATATATATATATATATATATATATACCCTTTCGCTCTTCTCCCCCTAGGTTCTACCACCAAAGTGAACTGACAAATAACATTCCAGGCTTGAACCTCATCTATGTTAAAAATTTGATCGAGATTACTCGTTTGGTTGAAGTTGTTAAGTTTTATTTATTATTATATAACTCCCCCTTCTCCCCTCTCCTAAGCTTACCGTCAAAGTGAAATGATGAAAACACTCCCAGGCTCAAACTCCATCTGTGTTGAAAATTTGATCGAGATCGGTTGGGTGGTTCAAGAGATTAGGAGTCACAAAAATAGTCACTTTCAATTTTATAACATAGATTTATTGTTGTAGGATAATGTTATATCGCTCAACCCTCGATGTGTCGTATACCTAAGGATGCTAAAAGTTATATTGATAAACAATTATTCAACGTATAAGCATCCGCCCATGAAATCAAACTTGCGGTCACATGTATTAAGTTTTTTCAATGTCATGAAAATGTTATTTCGATATTAATTTTATGAGCACACATTAAAAATTCCCAACGGATGCTTGAGTCTGGGAGCCAAGGCCATACCCATGTAGTCGACACCTATGGTGTACGGTATCACCAATGTTCAATACTACATTTCACTTTAGTTTTGGAAGAAAAACACCACTAATATGTTTTAAAACGAAACGAAATATCTAGTTTAACGCCCCACGATTATGCATCGGGGCTAAGGGAGACGGTATTCATCAGAAATGAATGAAATAGTGGATTGAAGAAAGTAGGAGGGAACATCAAAACACCGAGAAATAGAGACCTGCACGGGCCGAAGTTTTCGGCCCGAGCTCAATCCAGTCCGAATGTACGTAGGCGCGGCCCAGCCCGGACCCGAAACGTTTTGGAGATTTTCGGCCCGAGCCCGGCCCAGCCCTATAAGTTTTTTAAAATTCTTGGCCCAAGCCCGGCCCGGGCCCGATAAATTTTCGAAGTTTCATTTTATAACGTTTTTCACGGGCACACTTCTTCAACGTTTGCCTTTATTCTAATTATCGTTTAAGGAATGTCAATAATTATTAACCCTCGAGTAGTCGCGCCGCGGTCAAAAGCACCACAGGGAAATTATTTTCGATCGTGTGTCCATTCTGTTTGTCCGACAGACTTCTCCGTCTAGCTAATCTTGCCCCTCACCTTCCCAAACATTCCTGCTCAATCACTCCGTTATCCGTTGTTTAGTTTAAGTACTAGTGATTGTTTAGTGATTCTGCGGTGCTTTCCACCGCGCGCGACTACACGTGTAATGTTTTTTCTCAGTGTTTCGCTCTGCACGTGACCTTTGCTTTGGAGATGTTTTAAGCTTTATAAACATAAATATTATTTTAATGGACGGAAGAGAGGTCGACAGAGTTAACAAACTGATACCAAGTATGAGAAAAGAGAAAATTAGAACTGAACAGCTTAAAACAACGGAGGGAAATGTTAGGGATTGACTATTTGGATAAATCAGCCGACATGATCTCGTGGAAGCTTTGTCTGAGGAAGATCATAACAAATATTTATATATGAGTGAACACGAAAGGTCAAGTGAGGAGACTGCGAGCGAATCTGAAGACCTTAAACCCAGAAATGACCAGCGATTCCCCGAATGTAGTCAGAGCAAGAGGGGACGAAATAAGCGACGACGAAGTGTAGAACAGTGTAAATTTGAAGATAACCTAAAATAATTCAATGTAGTGCTGTATAGGTGAAGTTTCAAAATAACAGGACCTTAAAATAATTCAATGTAAATTTAATTTGATTTCAATTTAGCGCCCTTTTCAGCATCAAGGCTATGTAAGACGTGGGCCTACTGCTTAACGAAGGATCCGAACCACATGAGGTCCCACCGGGAATCGAGCCGGCAGTCCCACGCCAAAGGTGTGTATGCTAACCGCTTAGCTACGACTGAGCTCTAATTCAATGTAAAATGCGCTGTGAAGCTTTGTTTTATTGTTATGTTTATATAGTATATTTTTAACTAATTTACTATTGCATTTCTAATTTTAAACGAACCAAAGTTGACAAAAACAAAAGATCATCATCAGGTTTAGAATTTTCAATAAAACCAGTGCGTAACTATCTATCTAAAGAAATATGTAACGACAAAAACATTTTATTCCAAATGAAAAATAAAAAAATAACATGTCTAGTTGTAGGTTTCTCTAATAGTTATTACTGTAAAACTTATTATAATAATAAAAATGTTATTCCCTCTTAATCAGAAAATATACAAAATTACGTTTCTAATACAAGAAAACTGTTTAAAACGATTTTTGCAACACATTATGTTCGTTCGGTCCATTTGACCGCGCGCGACTACTCGCGTTACTTTTTCAGCGCGACTTCTCGAGTGTTAAAGAATTGCAATTAATCGGCCCCAGCCCGGCCCGACCTGAAAAGAAATCAGTGTCGGACCGCCAAGCCCGGCCCGACTCAAAGAAATAATAGAATCGGCCCGCCCAAGCCCGGCCCGCGGGTAGGGCCGGACTTCGGGTCTCGGGCAAGGCCCGGCCCATGCAGGTCTCTACCGAGAAAACCAACGCACACGGTGTTTGCCCACTAAAAAGTTTCCATGGCGCATGCTAGAATCCAACCAGGGACCCGTATAACCACATGTGACTGCTCTACCACCGAAACGGTACTTGTGCAAGACTCTTGCGCAAGAGTCTTGGTCTTGGTCTTGGTCTTGCAGGTGTGGTCTTGGTCTTGGTCTTGCATCGGGATTCCTGGTCTTGGTCTTGCATGCAAGACTCTTGCAAAAACTGCAAGACCAAGACTCTTGCGCTCATCACTAGTTTTGTTTGATCTTTTGTTTTGAGACCGTTAATGTTTTCCACCGTAAATGAAATTCCATCATACATTTGTGCAGTTAACTTCTTGTGGATTGCGTTCGTAAAATGTTAATTTTTACCAATGTCACTTCCCTCAAGAGTCGCCTCTGTTACTGACGTTGGTTGTCATTCCGTACCAGTATACACAAAAATTCTGCAGACATCATTATAATTGTTATGTTTATTATCGCTATCTAAATCTCAAATCTTTGCGTTGTGTTAACAAACGATTCTCAGGCCCTTTTGTTGCGGAGACATTCCGACCCGGGCCCTTTTGATGAGGGGCGTTTTGATTCGGGCCTTCTGTCTCGGGCCCGTTTGTTGAGGAAATATTTCGACCCGGGCCCTTTCGACGCGGGCCCGTTTGACTCCGGCTTTATTTGACCCGGGTCCATTTGACGCAGGGCCTTTTGACTCGGGTCCCTTTGTCGTGGAACACTTTTGACTTGGGTTCTTTTTATGAGGGGCGTTTTGAGTCGGCCCCTTTTGACTCCAGCCCTTTAAACCAGCACCCTTTTGACGCACGGCCGTTTGACTCGGGCACTTTAGTAGGGAGACCCTTTGGACTCGGCTCCTTTTTATGAGGGGCATTATGATTTGGGCCCTTTTGTTGTGGAGACCTTTTGAACAGGTCCCTTTTGATGTGGGGCCGATTTCACTCGGGCCCATTTCGACGCAGGCGCGTTTAATGCAGGTCTTTTTGACTCGGGTCTTTTGTCGTGAGACTCTTTTGACTATGGCCCTTTTGATGAGGGGCGTTTTGATTCGGGCCTTCTGGCTCGGGCCCTTTTGTTGAGGAGACCTTTCGACCCGGGCCCTTTAGACGCGGGGCCGTTTGACTCCGATTTTATTTGACCCGGGTCCGTTTAACGCAGGGTCTTTTGACTCAGGTAACTTTGTCGTGGAACCCTTTTGACCCGGGCTCTTTTTATGAGGTGCATCTTGATTTGGCCCCTTTTGACTAGGGCCTTTTTAATCCGCGACCTTTTGACTTACGGCCGTTTGACTCGGGCCCTTTCGTACCGGAGCCCCTTTTGACTCTGCTCCTTTTTATGACGGGCGTTTTGATTCGGGCCCTTTTGACTCGGGACTTATGTTGTGGAGACCTGTTGACCCGGGCCCTTTTGATGTGGGGTCGTTTTCACACGGACCCTTTTGTGGCAGAGCCCCTTTTGACCCGGGCTCATTTGACGCAGGGCCTTTGACTCGGATCCTTTTCAAGTGGGCTCCTTTTGACTATGGCTGTTTTTATGAGGGGCGTTTTGATTCGGCCACTTTTGACTCGGTCCCTTTTGACGCAGGGTCGTTTGACTCTGGCTCTTTTGTAGCGGAGTCCCTTTTGACTCGGGCTTTTTTATGAGGGTCGTTTTGATTCGGGGCCTTTTGACTCGGGCCCTTTTGTTGCGGAGACCTTTCGACCCGGGTCCTTTTTATGAGGGGCGTTTTGATTCGGGCCCTTTTGATCCGAGCCCGTTTGACGCAGGGTCTTTTGACTCGTGCCCTGTTGTTGCGGAGATCTTTTGACTCGGGCCCTTTTGTAGCGAGGGGGCCATCTCGACCCGGACCCATTTGACGCAGGGCCCTTTTGACTCGGGTCTTTCTGTCTTTGCCCTTTTGTTTGGCCCTTCTGACATGGAACCATATATATAACGCAGCAGCTCAAATACCTGTGGCAGAGGGCCTGGGGGAGTATGAGTAAATCGATGATCGATCGATCCAGGGCGCAGTAAAATTAGTTACACCACTGTTCATATCTATTTCTTTCTATTCTCTCGACATCATGTCTGGAGATGAATGTTCTGACTAATAAGCTACAGTGGCGAAAGACGATATACGCTATCAATGATAAATGTTATGACTGTTAATATATATAGGGAATAAAACGAAACATTCTATATCGGACTTCCCCTCCACCCGTCGAAAAAAATCCTGCGGGCGTTAGTGATTATGATGTTACTTAGTTACTGTATTATATTGTTCTATACACGGAATAAATACTTATGTGTTTATATAATAATGAGAGCCTTATTTACATTTATTACGGCCCTTGCTTTACGAGAAACATTTTCACGTTCAGCGTAATCAGTTTCCATTCTAAAATAATTACAGTGAGGCGAATGAAATAATTCACGCACAGATTTAGGACTTAGAATAATGTTTTGCGAACATGTAGTAAATCCCTGAAGATTAAAAAGCGCTAGTAGCAGTAATTAGCTTAGTCGTTTCCTATAGTCCCTTAGTGAATTACATAAATCTTACAGATGTATCTCTTTCTTTCTCCTCTCTATACATCATGTCTGGAGATTAACGTATGGACAAATAGGCTACAGAGGCAATTTTAAAAAGTAAGATGATCTACGCTATCAGTGACAGATGTTGTGGTGTTTAACTTAACATATAAGGCAATAATACGAATCTTTTCAGAGATGACAGTGCACTGATGCTTCAAATCTGTGTCTTTACTCCCTATACCTACTTTATTTTCCTAGTCAAAATAAAAACTCTTCAAAATTAATCACAAATTCTTATGCAACCATCCCTTTTTTAATGTACTGCGCTGTCACATACCCGTCACGGCGATGTAAAGGCACTTTTGGCGACGAGGATACATACAATATACCGGTACCGCTGGCCGAAGAACGGATTTTTCAGTGTGCCTATCAGAACAAAATTCAAAATAATATTTAAATGTATTTTTCTGTATTAGATTCTAATTATATTTATCTCTTCCGCTTATTTTGTCGTCCCCATGAAACCCTCTTGCGACTCCCCTAGGGGTCGTGATCCTCAGATTGAGAAAGCCTGTTCTAGAGTATTGTTGTGAAGTAGAAAACTGCCCACATCTTATAGAGAAAGGAAGAAGTAGACTTACTTAGGAGACTAAGTGATTGGTGAAAGAAAAGAAAAATCCACCTAAGAAGCTTTTTTTTTTCCTTTACTGTCAGTATAGTTTATGGAAAACCAATACCACAATGGAGACAGATAAATGTCCTACTCCTTTCAGCGAGCTATACAGTAGGGATGGCCGGATCCGAAGATCCGGATCTGATTGGATTCGGATCCTTTGGATCCGGATCTCGGATCTGGGTCCGGATGTCGGATTTCCGATCTGGATCCGGATCTCGGATTTCGGATCTGGATCCGGATCTCGAATCTCGGATCTGGATTCGGATCTCGGATCTGGGTTCGAAATTCGGACCTGGATCCGAAATCCGGATCTCAGATCTTGATTCTTATCCAAACCCACATCCCACCCAAATTGTGATAAACTTGAATATCAAAAATTCGCCGAAAGTAATTTCACGAAGTCCTGCCTTCATTCTACACTAAAGATCAAATGCTTGCCTTACTAAAAAATAATCTGATTTGATCTGAATCAGAGTTCGAATGTCGAATCTAGGTCCACCCGGTTGCAGGACCGAGATGAAATACACACATATTTATATTTGAAACCGGAATACAAAACTCGAATATTTAAAATTCCTCAATACACCTATGTCATTGACAGTTAAGAAAACAAACAGTTAAGACAAGTATTGACTAGTTTTTACGTATGTTTATCTTGCTTAGGTTGCTCAAAATATCAAATGTATACCTTACAATCAGATTTAATAATTGTTTAGTAAATCACAATATGACCACCGAGAATAAACTATGAATTTTGGTTTCCCTTATCTAGATTTGAAATTTCGGATTCAAATATAGAATCAGGCTGAAAGATAAATATTTGAGATCTGGAAACCGAAACAAATGCTAGTACCAAGATCGTAGCCGTTTGTACCTAAGTAATGCGAGCGGAAGGCACTTGCACTAATTCCGCATGTAGTTTGGGGAACACGAGAAATTAAAAACAGATAAATATTCTTTTTCAGGGGCAAGTCGCGCTTTAACATGACTTTTCATGAGTGTTGTGTTCAAATACGAAAATTGTAATGGCGACTTGTTTGAAATAAAGGCCTTTTCTTTTTTAGCAATAAAGTTAGGTACTTTCACATTGAATAAAAAATAGCAAAACACATTTCACTGATTAAAATGCTGGTTCTTATGGAAGCTTTCACACTGAACCGAAGATTTCCTCATGTGGGTATCGGCTTGCTGAAAGGCAAGGTTTATCAATAGGTCGGCCAAGATTCTTTTGGACTTAGCCTGTAGACTGCATCTGGTCTCAATTATTCCCATATAACAAGACTAACCATATATAAAATTGGTTCGAAATGATTTAAAATATCACTAATTGACCTTAAGGGGATAATCGCGATTTAAATATTCGTAAATCAGAAGAGATGTAAAAGTTAAGCGTTAAAATAAACCCGATAATTCCTAATGCAACCTAATGATAGCAAAAAAACTCCTTATGTAACATTTTTAAAGCTAAGATTAACAGTTATGTTCTTGAAGAGGGTTTATGGCAACATAGAATATTATAAATCCAATTATCATAAGTAGTACCTCTGACAGCCCCGCATTTCACATCACCATCGCCCTTCATCCTGAAAGTGGGCAATTCACTTACCCACAATGAGTTTTCAGGCGTTCCAGAGACATCAATATCTCAGTTTGGGTTTGGGATCATGCTTCGGTGAATCTTGACTATCACCATCAGCAGCTATAAGAGAATCAGAACTTATTTCTGAATTAGATAATGTGGGTAACTATAGCTTTTCGTCTATAGAAGACGGAGAGCGTGCCTTCGGTGCCCGTGGTCATGGGCTCAATTTCCGGAGAGGCACTCAACAATTTCGATGTTGACCCAGCATCGTGAGGACAATTGGGGAGTTATCTTAAGTAAGAGGTAGCGGACTCCAGTCTAAAAAGTCAGCATTAGGGACTTCGGGTGTCGATGGGTTGACTATACATCCCCACTTTGAACGTAAGCCCGCTGGTAGCAACCGAAGGACTGTCGTGCCAAGAATTTAGTTTCTTTTAATTACACTAGTTAACAAAGGTTTTGTTACATAAAAGGAAATACCTGTTCTTAAAGGAACTTTTGGCGCTGAATTCGAATATGCACTCGGTTTTTCTCCATCACGTACGATTTTCCCGTAACAGAGGGATTTTCGGGAAAATCCCTCAAAAATTTCCCTTTTCGTTTATTTTACACCCCAAGATCTTGTCCCCTTGCATATACTAACATAGAAATTATACCTAAGTATACTTTGATTCATATTTAACAAACCCTCCAAGTTTCGTAATAATCGCTTTATTCTTTCTAGAGAAATAAATATGTTTGTATGTATACTGTGTGTACTGTTTATTGCACCTTATAGTAATGCTTTCAGATCTCTTAAGTTGAGGTAAAACGTTTTGCTTTATTACCACAAACACATATATAAAATATAATATAATATAATTTACAAGTGTGACAATTTACAATAAACAATAATACAAATGTACCAAAAGGTCATGAAAAGACAATCAAAACTATCACAATATATGAAACTTCCATTGGGTTACAAAAACGTACACTACTTCCTTCTTTTGTAAGAAATGTTGCATTCTCTAACAAGACCCCAACAATAGTCCCCCATCATTGAAGGATCCCATCGTCCCTGGTACCTTTTCTCCATTGCCATTATATCTTGGTGGAATCTTTCCCCCTGTTCGTCGCTGAGAGCACCTAGGTTAGCAGGAAAGAAGCTGAAGTGGGAGTGCAAAAAGTGGATTTTTAAAGACATCCTACAACCTAACTCTTTGTATTTCTGTATCATGTCCTGTACGATTTCTGTGTAACTCTCAGCTTTGTTATTGCCCAGAAAGTTGCGCACAACACACTTAAATGCTGTCCAGGCAGCTAGCTCAGCACTGTTTAACTTGCTGTCAAAGCTATCATCAAGCATTAATTTCCTAATTTGGGGACCAATAAACACTCCCGCTGAAATCTTAGCATCACTCAGGTTAGGGAACTTATCTCGCAAATACTTGAAACCTTCACCAGATGTGTCCATGGTTTTGACAAAGTTTTTCATAAGTCCTAACTTGATATGAAGTGGCGGTAGTAATATCTTATTAGGATCTACCAAAGGAGCGTATTTGACGTTGCATTCTCCAGGTACGTAATTCACTCTAGGTTCCCATTCCTTCACTTCATAATGTTTGTCATCAGCTCGGCTATCCCATAAACATAAAAAACATTGGTACTTCCGTGTAACCGCACTGCAGTCCTAATAAAATACCAACTACCTTGAGATCACAACATATTTGCCAACAATGGTCCTTGTAATTTATAAGATTTAGCAAAGTTGACATGGTGTCATAGGATTCCTTAATCTTCACTGAGTGCGCAAGTGGTATAGAAGGTTTTTTATTTCCATTATGTAAAAGGACAGCTTTAAGGCTGACCTTTGACGCGTCGATAAATAACCTCCATTCTTCTGGAACGTAAGGAATTCCTAGCTCCGCCATCAACCCATTTATATCCGTACATACGCACACATTATCTTGCATTGAGAAATAGCTTGAAAATTGAACATGCCTTTTCCTGTACACTGATATGTTCGTTTCTGCATCCAATAAGTTCCACTGCTGGAGCCTTGATCCCAGAAGTTCCGCCTCTTGTTTTGTCAGGTGAAAATCACGGACTAGGTCATTAAGTTCACATTGCCGGATGAAATGTGGCTCGCGAACACAGTCAGGGATGAACGTTGGATCCTTGGATGTACATGTTGATATCGATGGTTCATCAAGGTCATGATCATCATCAGAGTCTTTTGGCCATATCTCTTCCCAGTTGGTAGGAGGCTCGGAGGGAGAAGTGGAGGTTCTTTTGCATTCTGTTACATTTGATAACAAATATTGATAACCATTTCATGAACAAAACGAAAAAACTTGGAGAATTGTATATATATATATTAAGATATACATATACTGTACGTTTAAAAAAAATATACGTTGGAAGTACATTCTATTTTTAGACACGTTTCTAATTTACAGAGAGCAATACAAGTGTTGTTGACTATTGTAAATATTCATTTTTATGTCTGTGTTTGTAGTAATAAAGCAAATCGCTTTTACCCCAACTCAGGAGATCTGAAAGCATTACTATCAGGTGCAATAAACAGTGCACACAGTATACATACAAATATATTTATTTCTCTAGAAAGAACAAAGCGATTTTTACGAAACTTTTAGGGTTTATTAAATATAAATCAAGGTATACTTAGGTATAATTTCTATGTTACTATATGTAAGGGGACAGGAGCTAGGGGAATAAACTATCTGAAAAAGGGAAATTTTTGAGGGAATTTCCCGAAAATCCCTCTGTTACGGGAAAACTGTACGTGATGGAGAGAAACCGAGTGCATATTCGAATTCAGCACAAAAAGTTCCTTTAAGATCAGGTGATTTTTCTCATGTAACAAACAAAAAGTTTAAATTTGTTAACTAGTGTTATCATAAATGCCTTCTTTATTATTAAATTTTATCCAATATTTTCTTTTCAACTAGTTTGCGAAACTCAGAGCTAGCTACTTGTTTTCTTTTTAAATCATGTTCACAGTTAGCACAACTAATCACTAAGAAAAAACAATCTTTTGAATAAAATTCGCCTCGCGTCTTTCGTAGCTCTAAGTTTAGTTATTTATAGTTTTTTTTTTTTTTAAGTTGAACGGCGGTTTATTATTTTCCCCTCGCTTTCCCTATTTTTTTCTAGTTTTACCTATGTTTCTTTGCACGGACATTGCGCCTATACGCACGTGCTTAGTGTGTTCGTTTACAAAAGCGGGCCATTTTCTGCCACTATAGAAAGTAAGAGTGCACTGTATCAGATAAATATTAATTGACGTATGTAAGTGAATATATCTGTGACGAAGTCATAATTACTCAGTGTTTGCATCGTACATAGTTTCCTCATCCGTATTAATCTCTTCACCCCCGCTTCTTGAATTCCAGTTCTAGTATTCTTTCTTGATGGGGGACTGATGTCTCATGTAGGCTTATTACCTATAACATCAGCAATAAAGAAAGTAAGGTTTAATTTGCACTAATTTTAAAACATTACGTTAATTAAATAATAATAATAATAATACGGAGCGAGCTCAGGCTATTTGTTAGGATTCTTGCTTCGCAATTGGATAACACCGGGTTCGAATTCGGAGACCAGCCATCCTGACTGAGAATTTTCCAGGGTTGTTCCTCAGTTATACTGGGCAAATGCTAGATTAGTACCTTGATCTAAGGCTCTGGAGACCTTCCTTCCATTCCTTTTCCAATGTTTTCATCTGTTGATTACTACAGTGTAAAGTGGCCTCTGAGGATGTATCTGGTAGCTTATAGTAAATAAACAATAGCGACGTAATATATCTTCACGAAACGTGTGGGTTAATTTAACTACAGCCTTACAGTCCCAATAGATAGCTAAAGTTTTAATATCAATTTCCTGACTTTTAAATACTATTTTCATATTATTTCAGCTTTCAATTTTCTCATGTATGTTCCCACCGAGAATTGAACCTCAGGTCACATGAACAAATGCGAATATGTTAAATATTTTTGAACACTTTAATATACAAAACACAAAACGCTTCAATGTTACGATGCATGGATATGTTTTGGTTACGTCCTGCAATGTATGATTAAAGAAACCTGGAGGGTGAAGAAAAAAAATAAAGAAGTGTCTTTAATATTTACTCCTTCAACAAACTCCCGACCTCAGAAGGGCAAGCCATAAGTTAGGTAATAGTCATGCAACGAATACAACCATATTGCTCTCCTGAAATTCTCGTGTGTATGTTTAAAAATCTACTGTTGTTCCACGTCAACCAGTCTATATTTTTTGTTGTATATACCTTCGAAGTGAAAGATTACATTTGTTGATGGTTGCACTCTAGTGAGTCAGAAACTACTATTAATAAAGAGTTTGTTTTGTCTAGTATTCCTGCGATTAGAAGGGCCTTATATAAAAGATATTTCATTTGTATATGAGAAAAAGAAAAGTTTATTTTCTAAGAATAAAATAAATATTTTCAATGTGAAGCTAACATTAAGTTTCGAAGAGGAGCTAAACAGAAGAATTTGTTACCATTTACATCAGTTTTCAGACAGTTAACTATACTCTGAAATGGGAAGAAATCAACTTGGAAACATTTTACTGACTTCGACAGAAAGTGCAACATGTAAATATTTCAAGGTTAAAATAGTAAAATAAAGAACAAAGGTAGCACAAACGTGTTATGGAAACATTTAAAAGCACAGCAACCTACTAGGCCTATATCAGTGAATCTGAAAAAAGTTTTAACAAATTTTAGATATTCAATTTAATTTCAGATGTAGGTTTGGATACGAATCAAGATCTGAGATTCGAATTTCGGATCCAGATCCGAGATCCGAGATCCGGGCCCAGATCCGAGATCCGAATTTCGGATCCAGATCCGAGATCGGATCCAGGTCCGAGATCCGAATTTCGGATCCGGATCCGAGATCCGGATCTGAGGTCCGGATCCGGCAAGATCTCACTGGATCCGGATCTCACTGGATCCGAAAATTTTTGGCCATCCCTACTATACAGTACAAGAGCTATTGAAGAAGCCTGAGGTCCTCTGACCTTTTCAATATTGTTGAATACCGCCTCAATCTGTATTATTTTTAGCTCTTTAATTTATACGGATATATATATATTTTTTTATTTTTTAAATGAACTGAAATTCTAACCTTTTGGAGGTGGGTGTGCCATAAACACACAGTCGATCGTCCTCTTGAATATAAACATCAACGAATGTGGTTTATAAGCGGCATTTGCGTTTACTTTCCTGAATAAGTCATTCAATACACAATCATAGGCTTGGATGGCTTTTCGAGTGTCCATATTTTTATGTCTCTGAAGAGAAATTGATAGCCATCCTTGAAGGGTTAATACTAAAACGACTTTCTTTTTAGTTCAACGTCTCACGCTTGTGCACTTTAGACTAAAGGAGATGGATGAATAACGATAATAAATAATTGCGAAAGTAAATTTTTGTGCTCTCCAATCGGGAATAGAACTTGGGACCACATGTACCCAAAAGCAAACGCGCTAGACACTAGACTAGCAGGAGGGTTTAAAAGGATTAATAGTGTAATGTTACTTATTTCTTCAAATCTGTTTAAGTGTTTCTTACTTCGTGAAAATTTAATGTTGTTATATCAGGTTATGTAAAAGGTATTGAGCTTTTGGAGGTGAAAATTGAGAATACATTTATTGTGATTTAAAAATAACATCATGAAAACACATATGCACTACTTTGTTCGATTTTTTAAAATCATTTTTCCAACATTTTGTCGCTATGAAACTTCTGTGGTTCGATCAAAAAATTGTGTTGCGTGGTTTTCACAGGCCTCTTTTGAAAATCTGCAGAGACCGAAATAGATGATAATCTGATGGTATCAGATCTGGGCTATACGGTGGGTGAATTAAAACCTTCCAACGAAGCTATTTCAATTTTTGACGGGTCGTTAAAGATGTATGTGGTCTGGTGTTACTGCGTAGTATACCTTTCTGTTTACCATTTCTGACTGTTTCTTTCAAATTAGTAGGTTTACTTACGTTAATTGTTGATAGTAAGCAGTATGACATTGTACGAGAGTCCGAGAGGCAGCTGCAAGATCTCGAGCCAGTATAACTGCTGTGTTCATGGGTCTTCGTCGAATGTACAAGACCAGATAATGATTCTCACATGTCGTTGTTGCCGTCGACGATCTCCAACATGCAACATTTCAACGTTTTCGCCAGCAGGAAAGGATTCCATAGTCATGACACAACACTGGGAAGAAAATTAAAGTTCCTAACCACACGTTATTGATTTTACCCCATTTCTAAACTATTGATGATCCGACCATGTTTGACATCGTTAACATTTTGATCGCTGGGCCATCGTGTGTTCCTAGGGCACGTTCACTATGACCAATATACGCTGCATGCTCCAAAACTCATTGTTTACGTATTTCTTCCGCTATGGACGTTCTTCATGTTATCGCAGTCATAGAGGGCAATAGTATCGCCGACTGGGCTGGTACCTACGTTATTGCATTCAGGTGTGCCAGCCTGATGTCTGACATCCACCTTTAAACATGACATGAAGGTTACTTTCCGAAATTAAATTTCTCTTAAGTTTTGGACATAAGTGTATCTCAATTTGCCTGTTCTCATTCTAAGAATTTCAAACTCAAGTACCCCATCATTGCACTATGGCAAGCATCATAGATGTGTATAACGTTGTGGCGTTAGAGGATTATTTGTATTCCTTAAATGCATTTTCTTATTTAATCTTGTTCTTTTTATTTCTCCTTGTTTTAATTTATCGCATTTATGTTCAGAATGAATTATTGAGTTAATTTGTTGTTTAACACGTTCGCTACCGACACAAAAAATTATACTTCCAAAATGTACGAACGTCTCATATTTGGGACGCAGGGTTTTCACCAAGGACCAGCGTCCCATATGTGAGACGCTCGGGCTCGTTCTAGCAGACCGACGTCTCACCAGTGGGCTGCACTTACTGTAAGAAATAAATGCCTCTGACATCATATTAGTCCATCAGAATCACTTAAATCTTGTATATTGGGCTACAGAAATATTTGTCTCACGTGTGAGACGCTTGGTCTCTGTGTGGGGGTCTTATTACCTTTTTCACAGAGCTTAAAGCTGGCTACACTATTGTATGCAAAGTATTTCTAGCGACGAAGTCTCAGATGTTCGGTCATCTTATCTAGCGATGTGTTTACGTGCTTCTGAGTTTTGACGATGCGATGGAGCCTCCGAAGAAGAAAAGCAAACCGTTTAAATGTACAAACAATGATATTGAGGACGCGTTAGCGGATTCTGATGAACTTAACTCACTATTTAGTTCTGGAGGGGAAAGTGAATACATGCCAAGCTCATATGACAGTGATTCTACGATAGGGTGACCAAATACTTGGGCTATAGGGACATTATCATCTCCCATTACCTTCAGCTCCTACGTGTGACACCCTCATCCATACGCTTGAAGAGTGCTGGCGAACCCTCATTGACAAAGGTAAGCCCAAGGATAAGATGTCGTCAGTGTTCCAAGACCGAGAAGAAAAGGAAATTGGACTCTGTGCAGTCCCATGTTTCTCTGCATGGCACAAATTGTAATCAGACTTGAAGAGACTATGTGATTTTGAAGTTTTTCTTCTATTTCTGTACATTTTTAAACTCGCCTCATAATTGAGACGTTCGGTTTACAGTGTAAAACTTATAATTTTCCACAATGAAAATTTGTTATAGACCGACGTCTCACATATGTGACACAAAATAAAATTAAAAAAAAGAGAGATTGAATAATGTGTTTCTCTTAAGCTTGATTGACTTTTCTGGTGATTTTAGCTTTAAATTAATAAGAAAACACGGAAGTAAATTTTGGTCTGTGGGTAAGGTAATTTTTTTTATGATCGGTCTATAGTGGCGGTTTATGTCTATGAATCGGTCCCTCGTAAAATTCGCTGTGTCCCATATATGGGACGTTGGTAGCCAACGTGTTAATCTTATTATTAGAATTGCCCTCATAAAGTTTATCTGTACGCAAGTTACTATATGCGCGTTCAGAGAAGAATTCTCGAAGCAGATTTCTTCGTTATTAAAAAAAGAATATATAAAAGATTTTGTACACAAAAAAGTTTCGTGTTGTTAACATAGAAACAGATTTTAAAGATCTGTAACTGGATAATATATTTACATATATATTGTGCAAAATAGAGAATAACGTTGTAATTCTAATAACTAGTGTTTGAATATTGTTTTATCTGATGTGGAAATGTATAGCAAAATGCAGGAATAAGTAGAAGTCATCCTGCCTTCGATCCTCCGGATCGAAATTCCATCAAAGTGAAATACCTATCAATCTTGCTTACATCGGTTCCCTTATTGATATATGTATTAACCGATATTTAGCCATATAATTGTATAGGCATATATTCCGCTTCGCCACGTTTTTTCGCTGTTATCTCCTTCGCACACTTTCTGCAATTTGTTTATTAGGTTCATTAATCCGTGTTCTTCACAAACTTTTAAAAGATTTTGCTCGTTATCAACGTATTGCTTCACAAATGTTAAAACTGTTAGTTCATTGCCCTTGTACATTCGCCATGTTGATAACATAAATGCTCGTTTCTTTTCCACAATGTAACTGTTCGGTTACCTTGCGCCAAGTAGTTCCCTCCGCTCGCCGTATAGTCCCATGTTTATAGACGCTTATATATAACAAATAAACAGATTTTTCGAGACTCTCATATATTATCATACACACAAACCAGTGGCGACGGTTGGACGTTAAAAGTGAGGGGGGGGGGGGGCAGGACATGATCGCAATATTTGTATATCAATGTTAGTTTTCCTGGTTTCTTCTAACATTTTGTTTGACGAAAGATTGTATACGGTAACTATTAGGATACTCTCTTTTTCAGTTAAAATCCCGTATGTCGTGTTTCATATTTTTTAAAGTAAATTGGCAAGAGCAACGCAAGTAGATACTAGCCCTTTTTACTCTTAAACAACGAAGGTGTAAGAAGAGATTTGATTCCTTGCTCAAGAACATTTTAAAATTCTGTCTGGAAAATTGTGTGATCAGATTAGGGGTCTATTTAATAACAAATTTGCAAAACAAATAAACAGAAAAAATAATATTAATCGAATAGTAATAAAAAATGAGGCTTGTTTTGCAAAAGTTACATTGAAACCGGGGATTAATGGACAACTTATATTTTTAATTCCACACATGCTATTAAATGTATGTTATTACTCTTAGAAAGATAGTAAATACTAGAAGTATTTGCTGCCACATTTAAAGAAGTACTTTTGCAGCTTCCCGAAGCATGTTCGTTGCATGTACAGTTTTCACTTTCTTGGAATACGTAGGTCTACATCAAAACTCAACAATACTTAGAACACTCCAGTTATACAAAATAATCCTAAAATATAGAATTATGTTGAATTCACTAAATTTAATTGTATATACAAAATTGTATATATACACCCCTAAACTCGTATATTACACTGCAAACATTGCCGCGCTTTTGACGTGGGAAACGCGGGTTCGATTCCTGGCGGGAGCTCATGTGGTTCGTATTCCACGTTAATCAGTAGATCCTCGTCTCATATAGCCTCGCTGCTGAACGGGATGTTAAACTAAAAAAAAATCAAATAAAAATATTCCTTAGTATTAGAAAGATGAAAAGACATTTTAGGAACTTTCGATTTTTATGCAATTAAAGAATAACTTGTGATTTACAGGTTGTGAAGGACTTCTTTTTTGTACGAAATGTTGTTGTAATTTGTACCAAAGCGGCTGACTAACATATTGAGCCCTTGTAAGAAGAATGAAAATGCACTCGAATTATGGCGCTCCAATAGGTTAATTTTTGAGCCATTTTTCGTGGTAATTAAAACGCAATTCCTGTAGCTTTCTCAACTGAATCGGAAGATAACCAATACATACTCACGGGACGGCAAATATTTTATGGCACAATTGTTATTCTATGAACCATTAATACATACAAAAACTTAATATTTCCAAATGAAACTATATACATTAATGGGTCATTTCAAAAAAGTGAGGGGCAACTGCCCCCCTTTGCCCCCCCTAATCGCCGCTCATGACACAAACGATCAAATTATCCATATCTTTCCTGTAAATTTTAAAAATTTTGCTGGAAACGGACGGCCAACTTTGGAACTTAACCCATTGTATATTTCAAACATGTCAATTAATATACTGTATATACGTACCGCGGATCTCATACCGTCAGATGTATGTAATGTGAGGAATGTAAATTTGCTTACACTGGTTTTGAATATGCTGACGAGGAACTGCCGCTGGAACACGTATGGTAATTCTGACACTACGCTTGATGTTTATAGGAAGACATGTCAAATCTTGTACTGGCTAAATAATATTACTAGAAAACATATAAAGGAAAGATGATAATAAATTGCACCATCTTTACTTGTATATTGATAGACAGCACTTAATAACATGAGTATCTTGAAGCAGTTACCTTCCACGAGCTGGCAATCTTCGTAGATGATTAAATATATGTTCTGCTTGTGCCAAAGATGCAATTCAGAACAGAAGAATCCCCCACAGGAGAGGAGGTTATATGTAGGACCAAATGACCTTTAGAAAAAATGCATCTAGGCACACAATGTAAACTGCGAATATAAACAAACTGGGATCCTATACATGAAGCTGCATCAGTTCAAGAAGGAGCAGGACGCTCATACTTTTAGGGATTATTCATTGAGTATGTACGAACTTACAAAGGGGGTAACAAAGCGACTTTTATTTACTTATCGACTGATACGAAAATAAAAAAAGAACGTACCTGTACTTTATATCTGCATCTGTAGTGCCCTTGTACTTTATCTATGAGTATGTGTGTGTGGGAGGGGGGGGGAATTTAACGCATATCGCATGTCTTGTGCACATGGATACTTCTTACTATTGCAATTTAGAAAGTACTAGTAGAAAATTTATGGTATTTCATGTAGAAATGGTAATAGAACACAGAAGAAACGCAGATCAGGGATTCTCATGTATACTATTACCACAAACTGTAGTGTAGGTCTGTAGTTACGGGGTGATCAGGGGAACATAGCACCCCTGCTGCTACTTTCAGCGCCCCTGAGATTTTCAGGGTTGATTGTTTAGAAAGTATATGTTCAAAAAACAAGTATCAAGAAGGAGTATGTTTAGTACAAGAGGTCCAGAAGCACGTAAAAAACAAAATTTACAGGAGGAATGAATGATGCAAGTACTTAGACGTAACATAGCGTAACCAAATCTAATCTAACCTATCATAAACTAGCCTAAGCTAACCTGAACTAATCTAAGCTAACTTAATATTAATAGAAATCAGCAAAATTCTATCATTTTTTGGAAAATTATGCTGGGCCCAACACCAATATAACATAAACTAAACTAACCTAACCTACCCTAAACTAACCTAATGTGAACAGAAATTACCAAAATTGTAACATTTTTTTAGAGAAAAGAGCTGGACCCCTTCTTCTAAACATAGGCTATCAAGAATATCAGACGAATAGGCTCTACAGTTTCATTACAGATTACGTATATAAATGAATAAACAGTTCTGTGTTGTTCATGGTTTCTTTCATTATTCTCTCAGTATTAATTTCTTCCTTCCCCTAAGAAATCAAGTGGCTACAGAACTGTTTATAGATCTTCATACCAATATATAATAACGCCCCACTCAATTAAGTATCAGTCACTAAGTGAAAAATCCTTAATTAATTAATTAATTAATTAGTTTCAAACCAAACTTTCTCTCATTACATAGGCCTAACCTTGATATCGTACATGTACAGTCCGCAGCAAAAAACTTGCAACATGAGCATGTAAGTTTATTGTGAAACGACGAAGTTTTTTGCTCCAAAGTAAGTGTGCAGGGGAGAACGCCGAGGTTTCTCCTGGCGTGATTCGTGCCACCTAGACGTTATGTTGATTCCCTGCGCTGTTAAGCGTAGTTTCACAATAAACTTACATGCTCATGTTGCAGGTTTTTTGCTGCGAACTGTACAAATTCAGTGGTGGATCTAGCCCTGGGCAGGGTGAAGATAGGAAAATTCATATTCTTTATTGGAAATTTTTTTAAACATGAGATATTCCTAGGTGCTGTTAATGAAGTGCGTAAACGAATTTCAAATGAAAATGGTTTGCGTAAACTCATGATATACTATTATAGCGTGGGTTCTGGTTGTCCCCATAGTTTTAACTTCTAGATCCGCCACTGTACAAATCTCATCTTGTCCAGCTTTGAAATGCAGCCAAAGTTCAATGACAGAGCAAGGTCGGTAAACATTATTCAAATGAATTACATCTGTAGACTTACGTAAAGTAATCGTCTGAATGGGATTGTTAGTCAAGTAACAAGCAGATACGTATATACATATATGTGTGTGTGTTCTGAGGTAAATACGTCCTTGAACACTTGAGATCGTCGCATTAACATTTAAGGGTTTCTAGCATGAGCTAATTGCGTAAAAGGGAAAAAGGATAGTGAAAAACTGATAAATATCCCTTTCCTGATTATAGATTTGGATTTCTTAAATTTAGGAGTGTAGGGTATATTATTAAATTAGGCAGCTACAAAGAGTAAAAAGATAATAATATACAAAATTTATATATTCTTAGTTTTTATATATCATTATTATTGTATATTTCTCAATCTTTTTACCGATATTTTCATTATTATTATTATTATTATTATTATTATTATTATTATTATTATTATTATTATTATTATTATTATTATTATTATTATTATTATTTAGTGTACTAGTAGTAATAGTAGTAAATATGTTGAATCATCTAATGAAGGATTTCATTTTCGTATGGGTATGTCGTATCTTTCTCACTTTAAATCAGCAGATGCTATTTATGTCTTTTATCTACAAAGTACCCTTAATATCTACAGTATAGAACTCCTTCGTGGGTAAGCAGTTAGCGCACGCGCCTTTGGTGTGGGAGACTCGGGTTTGATTCCCGGTGGGAGCTCATGTGGTTAGGATTCCACGTTAATCAGTAGGTCCACGTCTCATATAGCCTCGCTAAAATGCCACATTTATATGTTTGAGGTCAATTCCTTTTTACTATGAGATCTCGGAAACTACAAGCTCAGGAAACGTTCCGTTTATGCTGATCAATTCCAAATTCTGTATTTGTCAGTTTTCATTAAAATTAGAAAGGAAAGGAAAAATTATTACTTTTTCATTTAATGTTTTAGGAATCCTTTTAAGCCCACAATATTAACATTGTCGTCAAAGCGTTGTTAAGATTGATATCCTTGTGTTAGGCATTCAGTAGATCATTTACATGTAGCGGGTTGACGAATATTGCAGGCGCTTTACTTCAAGCTGAATAGATGCATGCTAGCAACCTTATGAAAAATAAACGTTATCATTGAAATTTCTTGTATCTTAGCAATTGAATCTTTTGGTGCTCCTACCGTCCCTCATTTGTGTCTGTAAAGGGACATGTATAGACATAGTAATGAAATGGGAAGGAAGACATTCTTCATGTTCCTATGAAGGATATTAGAATGATGCGCAAAATAAATATTATGCAATGTTCTAAGTGTCATCCTGTTTCAAACCTTTCTTATGAGACTGATACTCAATAATTAGCAAGCAGAATGTAAGTCACTATTATAGCTATCCGTAGCATTGTTAGAAGTATGTTTATGTCATAATTTACTTTTATATACACTGTACATTCATAAACATACAAAGTGTGTTTTAAAAGAAACCGAACTACTAAAATAACTCACCAATAGGCAGATTGAGTGCGCTGCAGCTACTAAGAGCAGAATAGCAGCAAGTATAGACAACACACATTAATGCTATTTACCTTGTTTTTCTATGTTCCTTTAGTTGCCGAGTTACAGTCACTGAAGTGAGAACGTGCACAAGCTGTTCGTCGGATTAATAATACAGTGATAATAAAATAGCTTGAAGGACAACATATTATGTGTGAGAAATTTTACTACAAACTTGGTAAAACATGTACAGAGACATTTCAATTGCTTTTAAATTCAATCAGGATCTCCTAGTCCAAAAAAAGCACTCATGAGTCGGTCAAAGATAAAGGTGATGTATGCTGTGTTATTTGATTGGAAAGGCATTGTTTATCATGAATTTCTATAGGATGGTATATATATTTAAAAAAAAAAACAGTTGTATCGGGACATTTTTAGCACGGTTGAAGTATGTGTGGAACAAGAGGCTCGAGTGGTAGGAAAACCAGACTTGGATAGTGCAAAATGCCTCATATAAACAATTTATTCCAGGAGAATAAATACTATCAATTACTAACAGCAACAAACGGCGCACTTTTTAGAGTAGTAAAAATCTGTTTTTCTCAATTTTGTCGAAAACTACGCATGTGTACTTGTCCCGTTCGAAGTATGTCATTTTATTCAGCTTGATGTTGTATATCAATGGATACATATGTCGTGGTTGGACAATATCATAGTAAATCAAAAATTAAAGTTTATGAGTTAATCATAATTATTTGGCTACTGTAACTCATTATCCAAATGTGTAACATTGTCCTACTAGTGTCATAATTGAAAGCATAATGAGGGTATATTTTAATCTGAATCTCATTTTAAATGATAACGTGGTTATCGCACACCATCAATTTTAAAATTTATAACAAAATATTTTTCTAGATTTTCTCGAAAACTAAGCATGAGGATTTATACTAAAGCATATAATTTTGTTCAGCTTATCGAGATCTGGCAAGTGATATAGGAATCATTTTGATATTTTCCGTCCCATCAAACTTCAAAGATATTGGAGAATTTATATTGCTTCTCGATTAAGGTATTAATATTATCATGACGGTATGTATATTATCTTCTATATATTATTCAAATGAAAATATTTCAGTTTTCTTAAATCTTGAGAAGGCAACAGTCTCTGTGTATGCAGGACATACGATTTATCACTTACAAACATGTAGAAATTGTGAACATGGTGGCCCAAATGTAGGTATAAGGTTCCGTACTCATCAGCTCACTGTATTTTATATCATTTCTTATTGTTATCAAACAGGTAGACCTAGTTTCTTTATTATTTGTTCTTAACGTCTTTTTACTTACAACTTACGCCTGGAACAGTCGAATGAAATATATCCATAAACTAGAATATTATACTTGATCAATGCAGGGGTGTATACCTACTTTTGATCCACCCTGTATGTTATATATTTGTTCAGGAAAGAGAATGAAACGAATTGACTTCGCTCCCGCCCCTCCTTCCTGTCAGTTGGCAATACTTGGTTTTTACCTTACTCTGTCTGTTATTGCAAACACACAAGTAAAATTCTCAAATCTTCAACAATAACTAAACTAAGTAACTAACATTTGGCCTATGGAACTCGGAGGTTCAATGCCGCGCTCACAAAAGCTCTCCACTGACTTCTATCCTTAGACAACTGGATTTAGTTTCTACTTTGTATTTCTATTTCTGCGAGATCCATCTTAATATTGTCCTCCCATCTGCACTTAGAGTCGATTTCCTAATAGTATTCCTAATGGTCGATTTCCGATTGGTTTTCCAGTCAAGGCTTTGAAAGCGTTTCTACTTTCTTCCATCCTAGCTGCATGGGCGTCATTAACTTGTTCCGCCACCAATGAATTTCAAGGTGGTTTCTTTTGCATCGTTTTGTGCCGTTTTGTGCGACACCTGAAGTGGGTCAAAATGGGCCTACAAATATGGCGGAACAAGTTAATGCTGTTCCGCCACGAAAGAAATATTGAGGTCATTTCCAACACATCATTTTGTGCGTGTTTTGTGCCGTTTTGTGTGCCTCTTTCCACGTTTTGTGCGCCATCGGATGTGGATGAAAATGAGCCTCCAAATATGGAGGACAGCATTAACTTGTTCCGTCATCAACGAATTTCGAGGTTGTTTCTCTTGCATCGTTTTCTGCGTGTTTTGTGCCGTTTTGTGCGCCTATTCCCACGTTTTGTGCGCCACCGGAAGTAGGTCAAAATGGGCCTAAAAATATGGCAGAACAAGTTAATGCTGTACCGCCACCAACGAATTTTAAGGTCATTTCCAACACATCATTTTGTGCGTGTTTTGTGCCGTTTTGTGCGCCTATTTCCACGTTTTGTGCGACATCGGAAGTAGCTCGAAATGAGCCTCTAAATATGGAGGAAGCATTAACTTGTTCCGCCACCAACGAATTTCGAGGTGGTTTCTCTTTCATCGCTTTGTGCGTGTTTTGTGCGCCTATTCCAACGTTTTGTCCGCCACCGGAAGTGGCTCAAAATGGTCCTACAAATATGGCGGAACAAGTTAATGCTGTTGCGGCACCAACGAATTTTGAGGTTGTTTCTATCACATCATTTTGTGCGTGTTTCGTGCCGTTTGTGCGCCTATTTCGACGTTATGTCCGCCATCAAAAGTGTCAAAATGGGCCACCATAGGGGGACGAAAGTTACCCACTGTACCTCCACGAAAGAATTTCGAGGTGGTATCTTCTGCATCAGCATTAAATTGTTTCGCCAACAATGAATTTCGAGGTGCTTTCTTTAACATCGTTTTGTGCGTGTTTTGTACCGTTTCGTGCGCCTATTCCCACGTTTTGTGCACCACCGGAAGTGGGTCAAAATGGATCTACCAATATGGCGGAACAAGTTAATGCTGTTGCGCCACCAACGAATTTTGAGGTTGTTTCTATCACATCGTTTTGTGTGTGTTTCGTGCTGTTTGTGCGCCTATTTCGACGCTGTGTGCGCCATCAAAAGTGTGTCAAAATGTGCCTCCATAAGGGGAAGAAACTTATCAACTGTACCGCCACGAAAGAATTTCGAGGTGGTATCTGCTGCAGCGTTTTTGTTCTATTTGTACGCCTATTTTCACGTTTTGTGAGCCAAAGGAAATGGGTCACAATTGACAATAAAAGTGGCAAAAAAGCTACCTACTGTTCCGCCAACAAGAAAGTTCGAGATGGGTTGTTTTGCATCGTTTTGTACGTGTTTTGTGCCGCATTGTGCACCTGTTCCCACTTTTTGTACGCCACCGGAAGTGGGTCAGAATGGGTCTACAGATATGGCGGAACAAGTTAATGCTGTTCCGCCACCAACGAATTTTGAGGTTGTTTCCATCACATTGTCTTGTGCGTGTTTTTTTGCCGTTTCGTGCACCTATTTCCACGTTTTGTGAGCCATCGAAAGTGGGTCAAAATGGGCCTACAAATATGGCGGAACAAGTTAATGCTCGCCTCCACCAACGAAATTTGAGTTCGTTTCCATCACATCGTTTTGTGCGTGTTTTGTAACGTTTTGTGCGCGATCGGAAGTGGATCAAAATGGGCCTCCAAGGGAGACGAAAGTGACCCACTGTTCCGATACCAAGGTTAAAATGGACCTTAAATGTGGAACGAAAATGACACACTCTTCTGCAATATCAAATTCCCAGTTGATTTCGTATGGTTTAGTGTCTTTATGTGAGCCTATTTTCATGTTGGGCCGCGGGGACTCAGTGGTAGAGCGTTCACCTCTGGTGCATGGAGTCGTGGGTTCAAACCCTGTTCCCGCCAAGTGAACTTTGTTGTGGACAAACACCGTGTGCATGGGTTTCCTCGGGGTTCTCCCGTTTTCTCCCACTTTATTCCACCATTTCATTCATTTCTCATAATCACCGTTTCCTTTAGCCTAACCGGAAAAAACGTGGGACGTAAAACTAGAACTAATTTCATTTCCTATTTCCATGTTTTGTGCGTAACCGGAAGTGGGTTGAAATGAGCCTAAAAAGCTGGGTCAAAAATCACCCACTGTTCTCTCAATATCAGATTTCGAGTTGTTTGCTTCGCATCGTTTAGTCCCTGTTTTGTGCGCCTATTTCCTCGTTTCGTGCGTCACCGCAAGTGGGTCAAAATGGATCTCCAAGGGGGCACGAAAATGACCCACTGTTCTGTCAATATCAATTTTCGAGGTTCCTTCTTTCGCATCGTTTAGTGCCTGTTTTGTGCGGTCTTATGCCCATATTTTCACGTTTTGTACGTCACCGGAAGTGGGTCAAAATGGACGTACAAATATGGGGAACAAGTTAATGCTGTACCTCCATCAACGTATTTTGAGGTCGTTTCCATCACGTCGTTTTGTACGCCTATTTCCACGTTTTTTGCGTACTCGGAAGTGGATTAAAACTTGCCTCCAAATTGCGACGAAAGTGACCCACTCTTCCACCACCAACGAAATTCAAAGTGGTTTCATGTGCATCGTTTTACGCGTGTTTTGTGTGCTTATTCCCACGTTATGTGGATCACCGCAGAGATCCTTAATCGATTGTAGAAAAACGCATCTTGTCATCTATTACCATTGTTGTTCTACAGTGATCACTGGTTAATCCATCCTATAAGAATTCCGATATTTACAGATAGTAAAACGATGTGATGGAATCGACCTCAAAATTCGTTGGTGCCGGAACAGAATTAACTTGTTGCGCTATATTTGTAGGCCCATTTCGACACACTTAGGGTGACGTACAAAACATGGGAATAAGCGCACAAAACGACACAAAACGATGTGACAGAAACGACCTCAAAATTCGTGGGTTTCGGAATAGCATTAACTTGTTCCGTCATAATTGTAGGCCCACTTCAACCAACTTATGGTGCTCCGTGGCAATAAAATGTGGCAACAGAAGCAGAAAACGACACAAAACACGCACAAACAATGCGAAAAAAGCCACCATGAAATTCGTTAGTGGCGGAACAGTAGGTCACTTTCGTCCCAGCTTGGAGGCTCATTTTAACCCACTTCCGATGGCGCATAAAACGTGGAAATAGGCACACGAAACGGCACAAAACACGCACAAAACGGTGTGACCGAAACGACCTGAAAATTCGTTGATGGCGGAAGAGCATTAACTTGTTGCGCAATATCTATAGGCTCATTTTGATTCACATCCGGTGACGAACAAAACGGTGTGATAGAAACGATATCAAAATTCGTTGTTGGCGCAACAGCATTAACTTGTTGCGCCATAGTTGAAGGCCCATTTTGACCGACATCTGGTGACGCAGAAAACAAGGGAGTTTAGAGCACAAGTCTACACAAAACGCGCACAAACGATGCGAACAAACTCACCACGAAAATTCGTTGGTGGCGGAACAGTAGGTCACTATCGTCCCAGCTTGGAGGCCCATTTCGACCCACTTACGTTGGCGCACAAAACGACACGAAACACGCACAAAACGATCTGACGGAAAAAAACTCAAAATTTGTTAGTTTCGGAACAGCTTTCACTTGTTCCGCCATCCTTGTAGGCCCATTTTTGCCCACTTTCTGATGTTCAAATCGGCACAAAACGATTGAATTGAACCACCTCGAAATTCGTTGATAGCGGAAAAGTGGATCACTTTCGTCCCACCTTGGAAAACCATTTTGACCCATTTCCGATAGCGCATAAAACGTGGAAATAGGCACAAACAACGCACGAAACACGCACAAAACGATGTAATGGAAACAACCTCAAATTCGTCATTTTCGGAAAAGTATTAACTTGTTCCGCCGTATTTGTAGGACCATTTTCATTCACTTCCGGCTGTGCACAAAGCGTGGGAATAGGCGCACAAACGGCACAAAACGATTGAAAAGAACCACCTCGAAATTCGTTGGTGGCGGATAAGTGGATCACTTTCGTCCCACCTTGCAAGCCCATTTTGACCAATTTCCGATGACGCACAAAACGTGGAAATAGGCGCACGAAACACGCACAAAACGATGTGACAGAAACGACCTCAAAATTCGTGGGTTTCGGAATAGCATTAACTTGTTCCGTCATAATTGTAGGCCCATTTTGACCCACTTCCGTTGGCGCACAAAACGATGCAAAAGAAGCCATCTCCAAATGCGGTGGTCGCGGAATAGTGGGTCGATTTCGTCTCACCTACGAAGCACGTTTTGACCCATTTCCGATGACGCACAAAACGTGGAAATAGATGCACAAAACGGCACAAAACACGCAGAAAACGATTGAAAAGAACCTCCTCGAAATTCGTTGGTGGCAGATAAGTGGATCACTTTCGCCCCAGCTTGGAAGCAAATTTTGACCCATTTCCATGACGCACAAAACGTGGAGATATGCGCACAAAACGGCACGAAACACGCACAAAACGATATGATAGAAACCACCTCAAAGTTCGTTGGTTTCGTAACAGCATTAAGTTGTTCCGCCATATTTGTAGGCCCTCTTTTACCCACTTCCGGTGGCACACAAAACGTGGGAATATGCGCAATAAACGACACAAAACACGTACAAAACGATTGAAAAGAACCACCTCGAAATTCGTTGGTGGCGGAAAAGTCGATCACTTTCGTCCCACTTTGAAAACCCATTTTGACACATTTTCGATGGCGCACAAAACGTGAGTGTAG